>NW_027326448.1:300000-570890 GCF_048164855.1 Canis lupus baileyi | reverse complement strand
ATGCAGGGGAGGCAGATGTCTGCTACCCACTCCGACATGCGAGGGGGAACCTACTACACTCTGATGAAGAAGGACTTTGGAAATCGCTGTATTCAACTCAGATACACGTGGGTTCAGGCACGACGATTCCACATGCTTTTCTCACAACCTTTCCCTGCCACTAACATGAGGACGTTAGCAGCTCCTTCCACAGTCAAGCAGGATGCGGGAGGGTTGTGCCCTGTCCTTAGCTCTCACAGGGAAGCATGCCTTGAAGCCAGCTGTCAACTAGCTGCATACTTATGGCAGGGTGAAGGTAGCAGTATTCTGAGACAGGAGGTTCCCAGATTACCACTCTACTGCACCTGGAGATACCCTCCAGGTCTGCATTGTTAACTTGCGTCTCAGAAGCCTCTGGCAAACGTCTCTGGTGAAGACGTCCGAAACTCACTCTGAAGGCAGTGTGGAACTGTGAGGGACTGAGGGTGAGCTCAACTCTCAGAAGTAAGATGTTTTTGGACAAGGCGTTCAACTACCTACTCACGTATGGAACTTAGTATGTCACACCAGTCTTCCACAGGAATTACTAGGAAATCGCTGGATTGAGCTTGGAGGCACTCTTCTTGTGTGCCGGGAGACTCCAATTACCTCTCCCAACACTTCCGTCAAACAGCGAACCTAGGCCTTTTAGAAATGAAAGGAACCAGCAGGCTGGATGGGGAGGTACAGGCCTTAAGCTCAACTCTCAGAAGTGTGTATGCAGGGGAGACAGATGTCTGCTACCCACTCTGACATGGGAGTTGGAAACTAGCTACACTCTGATTGAAGAAGGCCATTGGAAATCGCTGTATTCAACTCAGATACACAGGAGTTCAGGCCCAATGCTTACACATGCTTTCTCCAAAACCTCTCTCAGCCACTAAATTTAGGATGTTAGCAGCTACGCCTACAGTCAGGCAGGATGCGTGAGGGTTCTGCCCTGTCCTCAGCACTCCCAGGAAAGCATGCCTAGAAGCCAGCTCTCAACTAGCTGCATTCTTATGGCAGTGTGAAGGTAGCAGTATTCTGAGTCAGGAGGTTCCAAGATTACCACTCTACTGCACCTGGAGATACCCTCCGGGTCTGCATTGTTAACTTGCGTCTCAGAAGCCTGTGGCAAACGTCTCTGGTGAAGACCTGCGAAACTCACTCTGCAGGCAGTGTGGAACTGTGAGGGACTGAGGGTGAGCTCAACTCTCAGAAGTAAGATGCTTTTGGACAAGGCGTTCAGCTACATTCTCACGTATGGAACTTAGTATGTAGCACCAGTCTACCACACGAATTACTAGGCAATCGCTGGAATGAGCTTGGAGGCACTAGTCTTGTTTGCCGGGAGATTCCAATTACCTCTCCCAACACTTCCGTCAAACAGCGAGCCTAGGCCTTTTAGAAGTGAAAGGAACCAGCAGGCTGGATGGGGAGGTACAGGCCTTAAGCTCAACTCTCAGAAGTGTGTATGCAGGGGAGACAGATGTCTGTTACCCACTCTGACATGGGAGTTGGAAACTAGCTACACTCTGATTGAAGAAGGCCATTGGAAATCGCTGTATTCAACTCAGATACACGGGAGTTCAGGCCCAATGCTTACACACGCTTTTCCCACAAACTATCCCAGCCACTAACAGAAAGAGGTTAGCAGGTAAGTCTACAGTCAGGCAGGATGCGGGAGGGTCCTCCCCTGTCCTCAGCTCTCACAGGGAAGCATGCCTAGAAGCCAGCTCTCAACTAGCTGCATTCTTATGACAGTGTGAAGGTAGCAGTATTCTGAGTAAGGAGGTTCCCAGATTACCACTCTACTGCACCTGGAGATACCCTCCAGGTCTGCATTGTTAACTTGCGTCTCAGAAGCCTCTGGCAAACGTCTCTGGTGAAGACGTGCGAAACTCACTCTGCAGGCAGTGTGGAACTGTGAGGGACTGAGGGTGAGCTCAACTCTCAGCAGTAAGATGATTTTGGACAAGGCGTTCAGCTACCTTCTCACATATGGAACTTAGTATGTAGCACCAGTCTACCCCAGGAATTACTGGGAAATCGCTGGATTGAGCTTGGTGGCACTAGTCTTGTGTGCCGGGAGATTCCAGTTACCTCTCCCAACACTTCGGTGAAGCAGCGAGCCTAGGCCTTTTGGAAGCGAAAGGTAGCTGCAGGCAGGAGGTAGGGTTACAGGCCATAAGCTCAACTCTCAGAAGTGGGTATGCAGGGGAGGCAGATGTCTGCTACCCAGTCCGACATGCGAGGGGGAACCTAGCTACACTCTGATGAAGAAGGACTTTGGAAATCGCTGTATTCAACTCAGATACACGTGGGTTCAGGCACAACGATTCCACATGCTTTTCTCACAACCTTTCCCTGCCACTAACATGAGGACGTTAGCAGCTCCTTCTACAGTCAAGCAGGATGCGGGAGGGTTGTGCCCTGTCCTTAGCTCTCACAGGGAAGCATGCCTTGAAGCCAGCTGTCAACTAGCTGCATACTTATGGCAGGGTGAAGGTAGCAGTATTCTGAGACAGGAGGTTCCCAGATTACCACTCTACTGCACCTGGAGATACCCTCCAGGTCTGCATTGTTAACTTGCGTCTCAGAGGCCTGTGGCAAACGTCTCTGGTGAAGACGTGCGAAACTCACTCTGCAGGCAGTGTGGAACTGTGAGGGACTGAGGGTGAGCTCAACTCTCAGCAGTAAGATGATTGTGGACAAGGCGTTCAGCTATCTTCTCACATATGGAACTTAGTATGTAGCACCAGTCTACCCCAGGAATTACTGGGAAATCGCTGGATTGAGCTTGGAGGCACTCGTCTTGTGTGCCGGGAGATTCCAGTTACCTCTCCCAACACTTCGGTGAAGCAGCGAGCCTAGGCCTTTTGGAAGCGAAAGGTAGCTGCAGGCAGGAGGTAGGGTTACAGGCCATAAGCTCAACTCTCAGAAGTGGGTATGCAGGGGAGGCAGATGTCTGCTACCCACTCCGACATGCGAGGGGGAACCTACTACACTCTGATGAAGAAGGACTTTGGAAATCGCTGTATTCAACTCAGATACACGTGGGTTCAGGCACGACGATTCCACATGCTTTTCTCACAACCTTTCCCTGCCACTAACATGAGGACGTTAGCAGCTCCTTCCACAGTCAAGCAGGATGCGGGAGGGTTGTGTCCTGTCCTTAGCTCTCACAGGGAAGCATGCCTTGAAGCCAGCTGTCAACTAGCTGCATACTTATGGCAGGGTGAAGGTAGCAGTATTCTGAGACAGGAGGTTCCCAGATTACCACTCTACTGCACCTGGAGATACCCTCCAGGTCTGCATTGTTAACTTGCGTCTCAGAAGCCTCTGGCAAACGTCTCTGGTGAAGACGTCCGAAACTCACTCTGAAGGCAGTGTGGAACTGTGAGGGACTGAGGGTGAGCTCAACTCTTAGAAGTAAGATGTTTTTGGACAAGGCGTTCAACTACCTACTCACGTATGGAACTTAGTATGTCACACCAGTCTTCCACAGGAATTACTAGGAAATCGCTGGATTGAGCTTGGAGGCACTCTTCTTGTGTGCCGGGAGACTCCAATTACCTCTCCCAACACTTCCGTCAAACAGCGAACCTAGGCCTTTTAGAAGTGAAAGGAACCAGCAGGCTGGATGGGGAGGTACAGGCCTTAAGCTCAACTCTCAGAAGTGTGTATGCAGGGGAGACAGATGTCTGCTACCCACTCTGACATGGGAGTTGGAAACTAGCTACACTCTGATTGAAGAAGGCCATTGGAAATCGCTGTATTCAACTCAGATACACATGGGTTCAGGCACAACGATTCCACATGCTTTTCTCACAACCTTTCCCTGCCACTAACATGAGGACGTTAGCAGCTCCTTCTACAGTCAAGCAGGATGCGGGAGGGTTGTGCCCTGTCCTTAGCTCTCACAGGGAAGCATGCCTTGAAGCCAGCTGACAACTAGCTGCATACTTATGGCAGGGTGAAGGTAGCAGTATTCTGAGACAGGAGGTTCCCAGATTACCACTCTACTGCACCTGGAGATACCCTCCAGGTCTGCATTGTTAACTTGCGTCTCAGAAGCCTCTGGCAAACGTCTCTGGTGAAGAAGTGCGAAACTCACTCTGCAGGCAGTGTGGAACTGTGAGGGACTGACGGTGAGCTCAACTCTCAGAAGTAAGATGTTTTTGGACAAGGCGTTCAACTACCTACTCACGTATGGAACTTAGTATGTAGCACCAGTCTACCCCAGGAATTACTAGGAAATCGCTTGATTGAGCTTGGAGGCACTCGTCTTGTGTGCCGGGAGATTCCAATTACCTCTCCCAACACTTGCGTCAAGCAGCGAGCCTAGGCCTTTTGGAAGCGAAAGGTAGCGGCAGGCACGATGGAGGGTTACAGGCCATAAGCTCAACTCTCAGTAGTGTGTATGCATGGGAGGCAGATGTCTGCTACCCACTCGGACATGGGAGTTGGAACCTAGCTACACTCCTATTGAAGAAGGATGTTGGAAATCGCTGTATTCAACTCAGATACACGGGAGTTCAGGCCCAATGCTTACACATGCTTTTCCCACAAACTATCCCAGCCACTAACATAAGGAGGTTAACAGGTACGTCTACAGTCAGGCAGGATGCGGGAGGGTTCTGCCCTGTCCTCATCTCTCACAGGGAAGCATGCCTAGAAGCCAGCTCTCAACTAGCTGCATTCTTATGACAGTGTGAAGGTAGCAGTATTCTGACTAAGGTGGTTCCGAGATTACCACTCTACTGCACCTGGAGATACCCTCCAGGTCTGCATTGTTAACGTGCGTCTCAGAAGCCTGTGGCAAACCTCTCTGGTGAAGACCTGCGAAACTCACTCTGCAGGCAGTGTGGAACTGTGAGGGACTGAGGCGGAGCTCAACTCTCAGCAGTAAGATGATTGTGGACAAGGCGTTCAGCTATCTTCTCACATATGGAACTTAGTATGTAGCACCAGTCAACCCCAGGAATTACTGGGAAATTGCTTGATTGAGCTTGGAGGCACTAGTCTTGTGTGCCGGGAGATTCCAGTTACCTCTCCCAACACTTCGGTGAAGCAGCGAGCCTAAGCCTTTTGGAAGTGAAAGGTAGCTGCAGGCAGGAGGTAGGGTTACAGGCCATAAGCTCAACTCTCAGAAGTGGGTATGCAGGGGAGGCAGATGTCTGCTACCCACTCGGACATGCGAGGGGGAACCTAGCTACACTCTGATGAAGAAGGACTTTGGAAATCGCTGTATTCAACTCAGATACACATGGGTTCAGGCACAACGATTCCACATGCTTTTCTCACAACCTTTCCCTGCCACTAACATGAGGACGTTAGCAGCTCCTTCTACAGTCAAGCAGGATGCGGGAGGGTTGTGCCCTGTCCTTAGCTCTCACAGGGAAGCATGCCTTGAAGCCAGCTGTCAACTAGCTGCATACTTATGGCAGGGTGAAGGTAGCAGTATTCTGAGACAGGAGGTTCCCAGATTACCACTCTACTGCACCTGGAGATACCCTCCAGGTCTGCATTGTTAACTTGCGTCTCAGAAGCCTCTGGCAAACGTCTCTGGTGAAGACGTCCGAAACTCACTCTGAAGGCAGTGTGGAACTGTGAGGGACTGAGGGTGAGCTCAACTCTCAGAAGTAAGATGTTTTTGGACAAGGCGTTCAACTACCTACTCACGTATGGAACTTAGTATGTCACACCAGTCTTCCACAGGAATTACTAGGAAATCGCTGGATTGAGCTTGGAGGCACTCTTCTTGTGTGCCGGGAGACTCCAATTACCTCTCCCAACACTTCCGTCAAACAGCGAACCTAGGCCTTTTAGAAATGAAAGGAACCAGCAGGCTGGATGGGGAGGTACAGGCCTTAAGCTCAACTCTCAGAAGTGTGTATGCAGGGGAGACAGATGTCTGCTACCCACTCTGACATGGGAGTTGGAAACTAGCTACACTCTGATTGAAGAAGGCCATTGGATATCGCTGTATTCAACTCAGATACACAGGAGTTCAGGCCCAATGCTTACACATGCTTTCTCCAAAACCTCTCTCAGCCACTAAATTTAGGATGTTAGCAGCTACGCCTACAGTCAGGCAGGATGCGTGAGGGTTCTGCCCTGTCCTCAGCACTCCCAGGAAAGCATGCCTAGAAGCCAGCTCTCAACTAGCTGCATTCTTATGGCAGTGTGAAGGTAGCAGTATTCTGAGTCAGGAGGTTCCAAGATTACCACTCTACTGCACCTGGAGATACCCTCCAGGTCTGCATTGTTAACTTGCGTCTCAGAAGCCTCTGGCAAACGTCTCTGGTGAAGACCTGCGAAACTCACTCTGCAGGCAGTGTGGAACTGTGAGGGACTGAGGGTGAGCTCAACTTTCAGAAGTAAGATGCTTTTGGACAAGGCGTTCACCTTCCTTCTCACTTATGGAACTTAGTATGTAGCACCAGTCTACCACAGGAATTACTAGGAAATCGCTGGATTCAGCTTGGAGGCACTAGTCTTGTTTGCCGGGAGATTCCAATTACCTCTCCCAACACTTCCGTCAAACAGCGAGGCTAGGCCTTTTAGAAGTGAAAGGAACCAGCAGGCTGGATGGGGAGGTACAGGCCTTAAGCTCAACTCTCAGAAGTGTGTATGCAGGGGAGACAGATGTCTGTTACCCACTCTGACATGGGAGTTGGAAACTAGCTACACTCTGATTGAAGAAGGCCATTGGAAATCGCTGTATTCAACTCAGATACACAGGAGTTCAAGCCCAATGCTTAAACATGCTTTTCCCGCAACCTCTCTCAGCCACTAACATTAGGATGTTAGCAGCTGCGCCTACAGTCAGGCAGGATGCGGGAGGGTTCTGCCCTGTCCTCAGCTCTCACAGGGAAGCATGCCTAGAAGCCAGCTCTCAACTAGCTGCATTCTTACGGCAGTGTGAAGGTAGCAGTATTCTGAGTCAGAAGGTTCCAAGATTACCACTCTACTGCACCTGGAGATACCCTCCAGGTCTGCATTGTTAACTTGCGTCTCAGAAGCCTGTGGCAAACGTCTCTGGTGAAGAAGTGCGAAACTCACTCTGCAGGCAGTGTGGAACTGTGAGGGACTGAGGGTGAGCTCAAATCTCAGCAGTAAGATGATTGTGGACAAGGCGTTCAGCTACATTCTCACGTATGGAACTTAGTATGTAGCACCAGTCTACCGCAGGAATTACTGGGAAATCGCTGGATTGAGCTTGGAGGCACTAGTCTTGTGTGCCGGGAGATTCCAGTTACCTCTCCCAACACTTCGGTGAAGCAGCGAGCCTAGGCCTTTTGGAAGCGAAAGGTAGCTGCAGGCAGGAGGTAGGATTACAGGCCATAAGCTCAACTCTCAGAAGTGGGTATGCAGGGGAGGCAGATGTCTGCTACCCACTCCGACATGCGAGGGGGAACCTAGCTACACTCTGATGAAGAAGGGCTTTGGAAATCGCTGTATTCAACTCAGATACACGTGGGTTCAGGCACAACGATTCCACATGCTTTTCTCACAACCTTTCCCTGCCACTAACATGAGGACGTTAGCAGCTCCTTCTACAGTCAAGCAGGATGCGGGAGGGTGTGCCCTGTCCTTAGCTCTCACAGGGAAGCATGCCTTGAAGCCAGCTGTCAACTAGCTGCATACTTAAGGCAGGGTGAAGGTAGCAGTATTCTGAGACAGGAGGTTCCCAGATTACCACTCTACTGCACCTGGAGATACCCTCCAGGTCTGCATTGTTAACTTGCATCTCAGAAGCCTCTGGCAAACGTCTCTGGTGAAGACGTCCGAAACTCACTCTGCAGGCAGTGTGGAACTGTGAGGGACTGAGGGTGAGCTCAACTCTCAGAAGTAAGATGTTTTTGGACAAGGCGTTCAACTACCTACTCACGTATGGAACTTAGTATGTAGCACCAGTCTACACCAGGAATTACTAGGAAATCGCTTGATTGAGCTTGGAGGCACTCGTCTTGTGTGCCGGGAGATTCCAGTTACCTCTCCCAACACTTGCGTCAAGCAGCGAACCTAGGCATTTTGGAAGCGAAAGGTAGCGGCAGGCAGGATGTTGGGTTACAGGCCATAAGCTCAACTCTCAGAAGTGTGTATGCATGGGTGGCAGATGTCTGCTACCCACTCGGACATGGGAGTTGGAACCTAGCTACACTCCTATTGAAGAAGGACTTTGGAAATCGCTGTATTCAACTCAGATACACGGGAGTTCAGGCCCAATGCTTACACATGCTTTTCCCACAAACTATCCCAGCCACTAACAAAAAGAGGTTAGCAGGTAAGTCTACAGTCAGGCAGGATGCGGGAGGGTCCTGCCCTGTCCTCAGCTCTCACAGGGAAGCATGCCTTGAAGCCAGCTCTCAACTAGCTGCATTCTTATGACAGTGTGAAGGTAGCAGTATTCTGAGTAAGGTGGTTCCGAGATTACCACTCTACTGCACCTGGAGATACCCTCCAGGTCTGCATTGTTAACTTGCGTCTCAGAAGCCTCTGGCAAACGTCTCTGGTGAAGACCTGCGAAACTCACTCTGCAGGCAGTGTGGAACTGTGAGGGACTGAGGGTGAGCTCAACTCTCAGAAGTAAGATGCTTTTGGACAAGGCGTTCAGCTACATTCTCACGTATGGAACTTAGTATGTAGCACCAGTCTACCACACGAATTACTAGGCAATCGCTGGAATGAGCTTGGAGGCACTAGTCTTGTTTGCCGGGAGATTCCAATTACCTCTCCCAACACTTCCGTCAAACAGCGAGGCTAGGCCTTTTAGAAGTGAAAGGAACCAGCAGGCTGGATGGGGAGGTACAGGCCTTAAGCTCAACTCTCAGAAGTGTGTATGCAGGGGAGACAGATGTCTGTTACCCACTCTGACATGGGAGTTGGAAACTAGCTACACTCTGATTGAAGAAGGCCATTGGAAATCGCTGTATTCAACTCAGATACACGGGAGTTCAGGCCCAATGCTTACACACGCTTTTCCCACAAACTATCCCAGCCACTAACAGAAAGAGGTTAGCAGGTAAGTCTACAGTCAGGCAGGATGCGGGAGGGTCCTCCCCTGTCCTCAGCTCTCACAGGGAAGCATGCCTAGAAGCCAGCTCTCAACTAGCTGCATTCTTATGACAGTGTGAAGGTAGCAGTATTCTGAGTAAGGAGGTTCCCAGATTACCACTCTACTGCACCTGGAGATACCCTCCAGGTCTGCATTGTTAACTTGCGTCTCAGAAGCCTCTGGCAAACGTCTCTGGTGAAGACGTGCGAAACTCACTCTGCAGGCAGTGTGGAACTGTGAGGGACTGAGGGTGAGCTCAACTCTCAGCAGTAAGATGATTTTGGACAAGGCGTTCAGCTACCTTCTCACATATGGAACTTAGTATGTAGCACCAGTCTACCCCAGGAATTACTGGGAAATCGCTGGATTGAGCTTGGTGGCACTAGTCTTGTGTGCCGGGAGATTCCAGTTACCTCTCCCAACACTTCGGTGAAGCAGCGAGCCTAGGCCTTTTGGAAGCGAAAGGTAGCTGCAGGCAGGAGGTAGGGTTACAGGCCATAAGCTCAACTCTCAGAAGTGGGTATGCAGGGGAGGCAGATGTCTGCTACCCCCTCCGACATGCGAGGGGGAACCTAGCTACACTCTGATGAAGAAGGACGTTGGAAATCGCTGTATTCAACTCAGATACACGTGGGTTCAGGCACAACGATTCCACATGCTTTTCTCACAACCTTTCCCTGCCACTAACATGAGGACGTTAGCAGCTCCTTCTACAGTCAAGCAGGATGCGGGAGGGTTGTGCCCTGTCCTTAGCTCTCACAGGGAAGCATGCCTTGAAGCCAGCTGTCAACTAGCTGCATACTTATGGCAGGGTGAAGGTAGCAGTATTCTGAGACAGGAGGTTCCCAGATTACCACTCTACTGCACCTGGAGATACCCTCCAGGTCTGCATTGTTAACTTGCGTCTCAGAAGCCTCTGGCAAACGTCTCTGGTGAAGACGTCCGAAACTCACTCTGAAGGCAGTGTGGAACTGTGAGGGACTGAGGGTGAGCTCAACTCTCAGAAGTAAGATGTTTTTGGACAAGGCGTTCAACTACCTACTCACGTATGGAACTTAGTATGTCACACCAGTCTTCCACAGGAATTACTAGGAAATCGCTGGATTGAGCTTGGAGGCACTCTTCTTGTGTGCCGGGAGACTCCAATTACCTCTCCCAACACTTCCGTCAAACAGCGAACCTAGGCCTTTTAGAAATGAAAGGAACCAGCAGGCTGGATGGGGAGGTACAGGCCTTAAGCTCAACTCTCAGAAGTGTGTATGCAGGGGAGACAGATGTCTGCTACCCACTCTGACATGGGAGTTGGAAACTAGCTACACTCTGATTAAAGAAAGCCATTGGATATCGCTGTATTCAACTCAGATACACAGGAGTTCAGGCCCAATGCTTACACATGCTTTCTCCAAAACCTCTCTCAGCCACTAAATTTAGGATGTTAGCAGCTACGCCTACAGTCAGGCAGGATGCGTGAGGGTTCTGCCCTGTCCTCAGCACTCCCAGGAAAGCATGCCTAGAAGCCAGCTCTCAACTAGCTGCATTCTTATGGCAGTGTGAAGGTAGCAGTATTCTGAGTCAGGAGGTTCCAAGATTACCACTCTACTGCACCTGGAGATACCCTCCAGGTCTGCATTGTTAACTTGCGTCTCAGAAGCCTCTGGCAAACGTCTCTGGTGAAGACCTGCGAAACTCACTCTGCAGGCAGTGTGGAACTGTGAGGGACTGAGGGTGAGCTCAACTTTCAGAAGTAAGATGCTTTTGGACAAGGCGTTCACCTTCCTTCTCACTTATGGAACTTAGTATGTAGCACCAGTCTACCACAGGAATTACTAGGAAATCGCTGGATTCAGCTTGGAGGCACTAGTCTTGTTTGCCGGGAGATTCCAATTACCTCTCCCAACACTTCCGTCAAACAGCGAGGCTAGGCCTTTTAGAAGTGAAAGGAACCAGCAGGCTGGATGGGGAGGTACAGGCCTTAAGCTCAACTCTCAGAAGTGTGTATGCAGGGGAGACAGATGTCTGTTACCCACTCTGACATGGGAGTTGGAAACTAGCTACACTCTGATTGAAGAAGGCCATTGGAAATCGCTGTATTCAACTCAGATACACAGGAGTTCAAGCCCAATGCTTAAACATGCTTTTCCCGCAACCTCTCTCAGCCACTAACATTAGGATGTTAGCAGCTGCGCCTACAGTCAGGCAGGATGCGGGAGGGTTCTGCCCTGTCCTCAGCTCTCACAGGGAAGCATGCCTAGAAGCCAGCTCTCAACTAGCTGCATTCTTACGGCAGTGTGAAGGTAGCAGTATTCTGAGTCAGAAGGTTCCAAGATTACCACTCTACTGCACCTGGAGATACCCTCCAGGTCTGCATTGTTAACTTGCGTCTCAGAAGCCTGTGGCAAACGTCTCTGGTGAAGAAGTGCGAAACTCACTCTGCAGGCAGTGTGGAACTGTGAGGGACTGAGGGTGAGCTCAAATCTCAGCAGTAAGATGATTGTGGACAAGGCGTTCAGCTACATTCTCACGTATGGAACTTAGTATGTAGCACCAGTCTACCGCAGGAATTACTGGGAAATCGCTGGATTGAGCTTGGAGGCACTAGTCTTGTGTGCCGGGAGATTCCAGTTACCTCTCCCAACACTTCGGTGAAGCAGCGAGCCTAGGCCTTTTGGAAGCGAAAGGTAGCTGCAGGCAGGAGGTAGGATTACAGGCCATAAGCTCAACTCTCAGAAGTGGGTATGCAGGGGAGGCAGATGTCTGCTACCCACTCCGACATGCGAGGGGGAACCTAGCTACACTCTGATGAAGAAGGGCTTTGGAAATCGCTGTATTCAACTCAGATACACGTGGGTTCAGGCACAACGATTCCACATGCTTTTCTCACAACCTTTCCCTGCCACTAACATGAGGACGTTAGCAGCTCCTTCTACAGTCAAGCAGGATGCGGGAGGGTGTGCCCTGTCCTTAGCTCTCACAGGGAAGCATGCCTTGAAGCCAGCTGTCAACTAGCTGCATACTTAAGGCAGGGTGAAGGTAGCAGTATTCTGAGACAGGAGGTTCCCAGATTACCACTCTACTGCACCTGGAGATACCCTCCAGGTCTGCATTGTTAACTTGCATCTCAGAAGCCTCTGGCAAACGTCTCTGGTGAAGACGTCCGAAACTCACTCTGCAGGCAGTGTGGAACTGTGAGGGACTGAGGGTGAGCTCAACTCTCAGAAGTAAGATGTTTTTGGACAAGGCGTTCAACTACCTACTCACGTATGGAACTTAGTATGTAGCACCAGTCTACACCAGGAATTACTAGGAAATCGCTTGATTGAGCTTGGAGGCACTCGTCTTGTGTGCCGGGAGATTCCAGTTACCTCTCCCAACACTTGCGTCAAGCAGCGAACCTAGGCATTTTGGAAGCGAAAGGTAGCGGCAGGCAGGATGTTGGGTTACAGGCCATAAGCTCAACTCTCAGAAGTGTGTATGCATGGGTGGCAGATGTCTGCTACCCACTCGGACATGGGAGTTGGAACCTAGCTACACTCCTATTGAAGAAGGACTTTGGAAATCGCTGTATTCAACTCAGATACACGGGAGTTCAGGCCCAATGCTTACACATGCTTTTCCCACAAACTATCCCAGCCACTAACAAAAAGAGGTTAGCAGGTAAGTCTACAGTCAGGCAGGATGCGGGAGGGTCCTGCCCTGTCCTCAGCTCTCACAGGGAAGCATGCCTTGAAGCCAGCTCTCAACTAGCTGCATTCTTATGACAGTGTGAAGGTAGCAGTATTCTGAGTAAGGTGGTTCCGAGATTACCACTCTACTGCACCTGGAGATACCCTCCAGGTCTGCATTGTTAACTTGCGTCTCAGAAGCCTCTGGCAAACGTCTCTGGTGAAGACCTGCGAAACTCACTCTGCAGGCAGTGTGGAACTGTGAGGGACTGAGGGTGAGCTCAACTCTCAGAAGTAAGATGCTTTTGGACAAGGCGTTCAGCTACATTCTCACGTATGGAACTTAGTATGTAGCACCAGTCTACCACACGAATTACTAGGCAATCGCTGGAATGAGCTTGGAGGCACTAGTCTTGTTTGCCGGGAGATTCCAATTACCTCTCCCAACACTTCCGTCAAACAGCGAGGCTAGGCCTTTTAGAAGTGAAAGGAACCAGCAGGCTGGATGGGGAGGTACAGGCCTTAAGCTCAACTCTCAGAAGTGTGTATGCAGGGGAGACAGATGTCTGTTACCCACTCTGACATGGGAGTTGGAAACTAGCTACACTCTGATTGAAGAAGGCCATTGGAAATCGCTGTATTCAACTCAGATACACGGGAGTTCAGGCCCAATGCTTACACACGCTTTTCCCACAAACTATCCCAGCCACTAACAGAAAGAGGTTAGCAGGTAAGTCTACAGTCAGGCAGGATGCGGGAGGGTCCTCCCCTGTCCTCAGCTCTCACAGGGAAGCATGCCTAGAAGCCAGCTCTCAACTAGCTGCATTCTTATGACAGTGTGAAGGTAGCAGTATTCTGAGTAAGGAGGTTCCCAGATTACCACTCTACTGCACCTGGAGATACCCTCCAGGTCTGCATTGTTAACTTGCGTCTCAGAAGCCTCTGGCAAACGTCTCTGGTGAAGACGTGCGAAACTCACTCTGCAGGCAGTGTGGAACTGTGAGGGACTGAGGGTGAGCTCAACTCTCAGCAGTAAGATGATTTTGGACAAGGCGTTCAGCTACCTTCTCACATATGGAACTTAGTATGTAGCACCAGTCTACCCCAGGAATTACTGGGAAATCGCTGGATTGAGCTTGGTGGCACTAGTCTTGTGTGCCGGGAGATTCCAGTTACCTCTCCCAACACTTCGGTGAAGCAGCGAGCCTAGGCCTTTTGGAAGCGAAAGGTAGCTGCAGGCAGGAGGTAGGGTTACAGGCCATAAGCTCAACTCTCAGAAGTGGGTATGCAGGGGAGGCAGATGTCTGCTACCCCCTCCGACATGCGAGGGGGAACCTAGCTACACTCTGATGAAGAAGGACGTTGGAAATCGCTGTATTCAACTCAGATACACGTGGGTTCAGGCACAACGATTCCACATGCTTTTCTCACAACCTTTCCCTGCCACTAACATGAGGACGTTAGCAGCTCCTTCTACAGTCAAGCAGGATGCGGGAGGGTTGTGCCCTGTCCTTAGCTCTCACAGGGAAGCATGCCTTGAAGCCAGCTGTCAACTAGCTGCATACTTATGGCAGGGTGAAGGTAGCAGTATTCTGAGACAGGAGGTTCCCAGATTACCACTCTACTGCACCTGGAGATACCCTCCAGGTCTGCATTGTTAACTTGCGTCTCAGAAGCCTCTGGCAAACGTCTCTGGTGAAGACGTCCGAAACTCACTCTGAAGGCAGTGTGGAACTGTGAGGGACTGAGGGTGAGCTCAACTCTCAGAAGTAAGATGTTTTTGGACAAGGCGTTCAACTACCTACTCACGTATGGAACTTAGTATGTCACACCAGTCTTCCACAGGAATTACTAGGAAATCGCTGGATTGAGCTTGGAGGCACTCTTCTTGTGTGCCGGGAGACTCCAATTACCTCTCCCAACACTTCCGTCAAACAGCGAACCTAGGCCTTTTAGAAATGAAAGGAACCAGCAGGCTGGATGGGGAGGTACAGGCCTTAAGCTCAACTCTCAGAAGTGTGTATGCAGGGGAGACAGATGTCTGCTACCCACTCTGACATGGGAGTTGGAAACTAGCTACACTCTGATTAAAGAAAGCCATTGGATATCGCTGTATTCAACTCAGATACACAGGAGTTCAGGCCCAATGCTTACACATGCTTTCTCCAAAACCTCTCTCAGCCACTAAATTTAGGATGTTAGCAGCTACGCCTACAGTCAGGCAGGATGCGTGAGGGTTCTGCCCTGTCCTCAGCACTCCCAGGAAAGCATGCCTAGAAGCCAGCTCTCAACTAGCTGCATTCTTATGGCAGTGTGAAGGTAGCAGTATTCTGAGTCAGGAGGTTCCAAGATTACCACTCTACTGCACCTGGAGATACCCTCCAGGTCTGCATTGTTAACTTGCGTCTCAGAAGCCTGTGGCAAACGTCTCTGGTGAAGACCTGCGAAACTCACTCTGCAGGCAGTGTGGAACTGTGAGGGACTGAGGGTGAGCTCAACTTTCAGAAGTAAGATGCTTTTGGACAAGGCGTTCACCTTCCTTCTCACTTATGGAACTTAGTATGTAGCACCAGTCTACCACAGGAATTACTAGGAAATCGCTGGATTCAGCTTGGAGGCACTAGTCTTGTTTGCCGGGAGATTCCAATTACCTCTCCCAACACTTCCGTCAAACAGCGAGGCTAGGCCTTTTAGAAGTGAAAGGAACCAGCAGGCTGGATGGGGAGGTACAGGCCTTAAGCTCAACTCTCAGAAGTGTGTATGCAGGGGAGACAGATGTCTGTTACCCACTCTGACATGGGAGTTGGAAACTAGCTACACTCTGATTGAAGAAGGCCATTGGAAATCGCTGTATTCAACTCAGATACACAGGAGTTCAAGCCCAATGCTTAAACATGCTTTTCCCGCAACCTCTCTCAGCCACTAACATTAGGATGTTAGCAGCTGCGCCTACAGTCAGGCAGGATGCGGGAGGGTTCTGCCCTGTCCTCAGCTCTCACAGGGAAGCATGCCTAGAAGCCAGCTCTCAACTAGCTGCATTCTTACGGCAGTGTGAAGGTAGCAGTATTCTGAGTCAGAAGGTTCCAAGATTACCACTCTACTGCACCTGGAGATACCCTCCAGGTCTGCATTGTTAACTTGCGTCTCAGAAGCCTGTGGCAAACGTCTCTGGTGAAGAAGTGCGAAACTCACTCTGCAGGCAGTGTGGAACTGTGAGGGACTGAGGGTGAGCTCAAATCTCAGCAGTAAGATGATTGTGGACAAGGCGTTCAGCTACATTCTCACGTATGGAACTTAGTATGTAGCACCAGTCTACCGCAGGAATTACTGGGAAATCGCTGGATTGAGCTTGGAGGCACTAGTCTTGTGTGCCGGGAGATTCCAGTTACCTCTCCCAACACTTCGGTGAAGCAGCGAGCCTAGGCCTTTTGGAAGCGAAAGGTAGCTGCAGGCAGGAGGTAGGATTACAGGCCATAAGCTCAACTCTCAGAAGTGGGTATGCAGGGGAGGCAGATGTCTGCTACCCACTCCGACATGCGAGGGGGAACCTAGCTACACTCTGATGAAGAAGGGCTTTGGAAATCGCTGTATTCAACTCAGATACACGTGGGTTCAGGCACAACGATTCCACATGCTTTTCTCACAACCTTTCCCTGCCACTAACATGAGGACGTTAGCAGCTCCTTCTACAGTCAAGCAGGATGCGGGAGGGTGTGCCCTGTCCTTAGCTCTCACAGGGAAGCATGCCTTGAAGCCAGCTGTCAACTAGCTGCATACTTATGGCAGGGTGAAGGTAGCAGTATTCTGAGACAGGAGGTTCCCAGATTACCACTCTACTGCACCTGGAGATACCCTCCAGGTCTGCATTGTTAACTTGCATCTCAGAAGCCTCTGGCAAACGTCTCTGGTGAAGACGTCCGAAACTCACTCTGCAGGCAGTGTGGAACTGTGAGGGACTGAGGGTGAGCTCAACTCTCAGAAGTAAGATGTTTTTGGACAAGGCGTTCAACTACCTACTCACGTATGGAACTTAGTATGTAGCACCAGTCTACACCAGGAATTACTAGGAAATCGCTTGATTGAGCTTGGAGGCACTCGTCTTGTGTGCCGGGAGATTCCAGTTACCTCTCCCAACACTTGCGTCAAGCAGCGAACCTAGGCATTTTGGAAGCGAAAGGTAGCGGCAGGCAGGATGTTGGGTTACAGGCCATAAGCTCAACTCTCAGAAGTGTGTATGCATGGGTGGCAGATGTCTGCTACCCACTCGGACATGGGAGTTGGAACCTAGCTACACTCCTATTGAAGAAGGACTTTGGAAATCGCTGTATTCAACTCAGATACACGGGAGTTCAGGCCCAATGCTTACACATGCTTTTCCCACAAACTATCCCAGCCACTAACAAAAAGAGGTTAGCAGGTAAGTCTACAGTCAGGCAGGATGCGGGAGGGTCCTGCCCTGTCCTCAGCTCTCACAGGGAAGCATGCCTTGAAGCCAGCTCTCAACTAGCTGCATTCTTATGACAGTGTGAAGGTAGCAGTATTCTGAGTAAGGTGGTTCCGAGATTACCACTCTACTGCACCTGGAGATACCCTCCAGGTCTGCATTGTTAACTTGCGTCTCAGAAGCCTCTGGCAAACGTCTCTGGTGAAGACCTGCGAAACTCACTCTGCAGGCAGTGTGGAACTGTGAGGGACTGAGGGTGAGCTCAACTCTCAGAAGTAAGATGCTTTTGGACAAGGCGTTCAGCTACATTCTCACGTATGGAACTTAGTATGTAGCACCAGTCTACCACACGAATTACTAGGCAATCGCTGGAATGAGCTTGGAGGCACTAGTCTTGTTTGCCGGGAGATTCCAATTACCTCTCCCAACACTTCCGTCAAACAGCGAGGCTAGGCCTTTTAGAAGTGAAAGGAACCAGCAGGCTGGATGGGGAGGTACAGGCCTTAAGCTCAACTCTCAGAAGTGTGTATGCAGGGGAGACAGATGTCTGTTACCCACTCTGACATGGGAGTTGGAAACTAGCTACACTCTGATTGAAGAAGGCCATTGGAAATCGCTGTATTCAACTCAGATACACGGGAGTTCAGGCCCAATGCTTACACAGGCTTTTCCCACAAACTATCCCAGCCACTAACAGAAAGAGGTTAGCAGGTAAGTCTACAGTCAGGCAGGATGCGGGAGGGTCCTCCCCTGTCCTCAGCTCTCACAGGGAAGCATGCCTAGAAGCCAGCTCTCAACTAGCTGCATTCTTATGACAGTGTGAAGGTAGCAGTATTCTGAGTAAGGAGGTTCCCAGATTACCACTCTACTGCACCTGGAGATACCCTCCAGGTCTGCATTGTTAACTTGCGTCTCAGAAGCCTCTGGCAAACGTCTCTGGTTAAGACGTGCGAAACTCACTCTGCAGGCAGTGTGGAACTGTGAGGGACTGAGGGTGAGCTCAACTCTCAGCAGTAAGATGATTTTGGACAAGGCGTTCAGCTACCTTCTCACATATGGAACTTAGTATGTAGCACCAGTCTACCCCAGGAATTACTGGGAAATCGCTGGATTGAGCTTGGTGGCACTAGTCTTGTGTGCCGGGAGATTCCAGTTACCTCTCCCAACACTTCGGTGAAGCAGCGAGCCTAGGCCTTTTGGAAGCGAAAGGTAGCTGCAGGCAGGAGGTAGGGTTACAGGCCATAAGCTCAACTCTCAGAAGTGGGTATGCAGGGGAGGCAGATGTCTGCTACCCCCTCCGACATGCGAGGGGGAACCTAGCTACACTCTGATGAAGAAGGACGTTGGAAATCGCTGTATTCAACTCAGATACACGTGGGTTCAGGCACAACGATTCCACATGCTTTTCTCACAACCTTTCCCTGCCACTAACATGAGGACGTTAGCAGCTCCTTCTACAGTCAAGCAGGATGCGGGAGGGTTGTGCCCTGTCCTTAGCTCTCACAGGGAAGCATGCCTTGAAGCCAGCTGTCAACTAGCTGCATACTTATGGCAGGGTGAAGGTAGCAGTATTCTGAGACAGGAGGTTCCCAGATTACCACTCTACTGCACCTGGAGATACCCTCCAGGTCTGCATTGTTAACTTGCGTCTCAGAAGCCTCTGGCAAACGTCTCTGGTGAAGACGTCCGAAACTCACTCTGAAGGCAGTGTGGAACTGTGAGGGACTGAGGGTGAGCTCAACTCTCAGAAGTAAGATGTTTTTGGACAAGGCGTTCAACTACCTACTCACGTATGGAACTTAGTATGTCACACCAGTCTTCCACAGGAATTACTAGGAAATCGCTGGATTCAGCTTGGAGGCACTAGTCTTGTTTGCCGGGAGATTCCAATTACCTCTCCCAACACTTCCGTCAAACAGCGAGGCTAGGCCTTTTAGAAGTGAAAGGAACCAGCAGGCTGGATGGGGAGGTACAGGCCTTAAGCTCAACTCTCAGAAGTGTGTATGCAGGGGAGACAGATGTCTGTTACCCACTCTGACATGGGAGTTGGAAACTAGCTACACTCTGATTGAAGAAGGCCATTGGAAATCGCTGTATTCAACTCAGATACACAGGAGTTCAAGCCCAATGCTTAAACATGCTTTTCCCGCAACCTCTCTCAGCCACTAACATTAGGATGTTAGCAGCTGCGCCTACAGTCAGGCAGGATGCGGGAGGGTTCTGCCCTGTCCTCAGCTCTCACAGGGAAGCATGCCTAGAAGCCAGCTCTCAACTAGCTGCATTCTTACGGCAGTGTGAAGGTAGCAGTATTCTGAGTCAGAAGGTTCCAAGATTACCACTCTACTGCACCTGGAGATACCCTCCAGGTCTGCATTGTTAACTTGCGTCTCAGAAGCCTGTGGCAAACGTCTCTGGTGAAGAAGTGCGAAACTCACTCTGCAGGCAGTGTGGAACTGTGAGGGACTGAGGGTGAGCTCAAATCTCAGCAGTAAGATGATTGTGGACAAGGCGTTCAGCTACATTCTCACGTATGGAACTTAGTATGTAGCACCAGTCTACCGCAGGAATTACTGGGAAATCGCTGGATTGAGCTTGGAGGCACTAGTCTTGTGTGCCGGGAGATTCCAGTTACCTCTCCCAACACTTCGGTGAAGCAGCGAGCCTAGGCCTTTTGGAAGCGAAAGTAGCTGCAGGCAGGAGGTAGGATTACAGGCCATAAGCTCAACTCTCAGAAGTGGGTATGCAGGGGAGGCAGATGTCTGCTACCCACTCCGACATGCGAGGGGGAACCTAGCTACACTCTGATGAAGAAGGGCTTTGGAAATCGCTGTATTCAACTCAGATACACGTGGGTTCAGGCACAACGATTCCACATGCTTTTCTCACAACCTTTCCCTGCCACTAACATGAGGACGTTAGCAGCTCCTTCTACAGTCAAGCAGGATGCGGGAGGGTGTGCCCTGTCCTTAGCTCTCACAGGGAAGCATGCCTTGAAGCCAGCTGTCAACTAGCTGCATACTTATGGCAGGGTGAAGGTAGCAGTATTCTGAGACAGGAGGTTCCCAGATTACCACTCTACTGCACCTGGAGATACCCTCCAGGTCTGCATTGTTAACTTGCATCTCAGAAGCCTCTGGCAAACGTCTCTGGTGAAGACGTCCGAAACTCACTCTGCAGGCAGTGTGGAACTGTGAGGGACTGAGGGTGAGCTCAACTCTCAGAAGTAAGATGTTTTTGGACAAGGCGTTCAACTACCTACTCACGTATGGAACTTAGTATGTAGCACCAGTCTACACCAGGAATTACTAGGAAATCGCTTGATTGAGCTTGGAGGCACTCGTCTTGTGTGCCGGGAGATTCCAGTTACCTCTCCCAACACTTGCGTCAAGCAGCGAACCTAGGCATTTTGGAAGCGAAAGGTAGCGGCAGGCAGGATGTTGGGTTACAGGCCATAAGCTCAACTCTCAGAAGTGTGTATGCATGGGTGGCAGATGTCTGCTACCCACTCGGACATGGGAGTTGGAACCTAGCTACACTCCTATTGAAGAAGGACTTTGGAAATCGCTGTATTCAACTCAGATACACGGGAGTTCAGGCCCAATGCTTACACATGCTTTTCCCACAAACTATCCCAGCCACTAACAAAAAGAGGTTAGCAGGTAAGTCTACAGTCAGGCAGGATGCGGGAGGGTCCTGCCCTGTCCTCAGCTCTCACAGGGAAGCATGCCTTGAAGCCAGCTCTCAACTAGCTGCATTCTTATGACAGTGTGAAGGTAGCAGTATTCTGAGTAAGGTGGTTCCGAGATTACCACTCTACTGCACCTGGAGATACCCTCCAGGTCTGCATTGTTAACTTGCGTCTCAGAAGCCTCTGGCAAACGTCTCTGGTGAAGACCTGCGAAACTCACTCTGCAGGCAGTGTGGAACTGTGAGGGACTGAGGGTGAGCTCAACTCTCAGAAGTAAGATGCTTTTGGACAAGGCGTTCAGCTACATTCTCACGTATGGAACTTAGTATGTAGCACCAGTCTACCACACGAATTACTAGGCAATCGCTGGAATGAGCTTGGAGGCACTAGTCTTGTTTGCCGGGAGATTCCAATTACCTCTCCCAACACTTCCGTCAAACAGCGAGGCTAGGCCTTTTAGAAGTGAAAGGAACCAGCAGGCTGGATGGGGAGGTACAGGCCTTAAGCTCAACTCTCAGAAGTGTGTATGCAGGGGAGACAGATGTCTGTTACCCACTCTGACATGGGAGTTGGAAACTAGCTACACTCTGATTGAAGAAGGCCATTGGAAATCGCTGTATTCAACTCAGATACACGGGAGTTCAGGCCCAATGCTTACACAGGCTTTTCCCACAAACTATCCCAGCCACTAACAGAAAGAGGTTAGCAGGTAAGTCTACAGTCAGGCAGGATGCGGGAGGGTCCTCCCCTGTCCTCAGCTCTCACAGGGAAGCATGCCTAGAAGCCAGCTCTCAACTAGCTGCATTCTTATGACAGTGTGAAGGTAGCAGTATTCTGAGTAAGGAGGTTCCCAGATTACCACTCTACTGCACCTGGAGATACCCTCCAGGTCTGCATTGTTAACTTGCGTCTCAGAAGCCTCTGGCAAACGTCTCTGGTGAAGACGTGCGAAACTCACTCTGCAGGCAGTGTGGAACTGTGAGGGACTGAGGGTGAGCTCAACTCTCAGCAGTAAGATGATTTTGGACAAGGCGTTCAGCTACCTTCTCACATATGGAACTTAGTATGTAGCACCAGTCTACCCCAGGAATTACTGGGAAATCGCTGGATTGAGCTTGGTGGCACTAGTCTTGTGTGCCGGGAGATTCCAGTTACCTCTCCCAACTCTTCGGTGAAGCAGCGAGCCTAGGCCTTTTGGAAGCGAAAGGTAGCTGCAGGCAGGAGGTAGGGTTACAGGCCATAAGCTCAACTCTCAGAAGTGGGTATGCAGGGGAGGCAGATGTCTGCTACCCACTCCGACATGCGAGGGGGAACCTAGCTACACTCTGATGAAGAAGGACGTTGGAAATCGCTGTATTCAACTCAGATACACGTGGGTTCAGGCACAACGATTCCACATGCTTTTCTCACAACCTTTCCCTGCCACTAACATGAGGACGTTCGCAGCTCCTTCTACAGTCAAGCAGGATGCGGGAGGGTTGTGCCCTGTCCTTAGCTCTCACAGGGAAGCATGCCTTGAAGCCAGCTGTCAACTAGCTGCATACTTATGGCAGGGTGAAGGTAGCAGTATTCTGAGACAGGAGGTTCCCAGATTACCACTCTACTGCACCTGGAGATACCCTCCAGGTCTGCATTGTTAACTTGCGTCTCAGAAGCCTCTGGCAAACGTCTCTGGTGAAGACGTCCGAAACTCACTCTGAAGGCAGTGTGGAACTTTGAGGGACTGAGGGTGAGCTCAACTCTCAGAAGTAAGATGTTTTTGGACAAGGCGTTCAACTACCTACTCACGTATGGAACTTAGTATGTCACACCAGTCTTCCACAGGAATTACTAGGAAATCGCTGGATTGAGCTTGGAGGCACTCTTCTTGTGTGCCGGGAGACTCCAATTACCTCTCCCAACACTTCCGTCAAACAGCGAACCTAGGCCTTTTAGAAATGAAAGGAACCAGCAGGCTGGATGGGGAGGTACAGGCCTTAAGCTCAACTCTCAGAAGTGTGTATGCAGGGGAGACAGATGTCTGCTACCCACTCTGACATGGGAGTTGGAAACTAGCTACACTCTGATTGAAGAAAGCCATTGGATATCGCTGTATTCAACTCAGATACACAGGAGTTCAGGCCCAATGCTTACACATGCTTTCTCCAAAACCTCTCTCAGCCACTAAATTTAGGATATTAGCAGCTACGCCTACAGTCAGGCAGGATGCGTGAGGGTTCTGCCCTGTCCTCAGCACTCCCAGGAAAGCATGCCTAGAAGCCAGCTCTCAACTAGCTGCATTCTTATGGCAGTGTGAAGGTAGCAGTATTCTGAGTCAGGAGGTTCCAAGATTACCACTCTACTGCACCTGGAGATACCCTCCAGGTCTGCATTGTTAACTTGCGTCTCAGAAGCCTCTGGCAAACGTCTCTGGTGAAGACCTGCGAAACTCACTCTGCAGGCAGTGTGGAACTGTGAGGGACTGAGGGTGAGCTCAACTTTCAGAAGTAAGATGCTTTTGGACAATGCGTTCACCTTCCTTCTCACTTATGGAACTTAGTATGTAGCACCAGTCTACCACAGGAATTACTAGGAAATCGCTGGATTCAGCTTGGAGGCACTAGTCTTGTTTGCCGGGAGATTCCAATTACCTCTCCCAACACTTCCGTCAAACAGCGAGGCTAGGCCTTTTAGAAGTGAAAGGAACCAGCAGGCTGGATGGGGAGGTACAGGCCTTAAGCTCAACTCTCAGAAGTGTGTATGCAGGGGAGACAGATGTCTGTTACCCACTCTGACATGGGAGTTGGAAACTAGCTACACTCTGATTGAAGAAGGCCATTGGAAATCGCTGTATTCAACTCAGATACACAGGAGTTCAGGCCCAATGCTTAAACATGCTTTTCCCGCAACCTCTCTCAGCCACTAACATTAGGATGTTAGCAGCTGCGCCTACAGTCAGGCAGGATGCGGGAGGGTTCTGCCCTGTCCTCAGCACTCCCAGGGAAGCATGCCTAGAAGCCAGCTCTCAACTAGCTGCATTTTTATGACAGTGTGAAGGTAGCAGTATTCTGACTAAGGTGGTTCCGAGATTACCACTGTACTGCACCTGGAGATACCCTCCAGGTCTGCATTGTTAACTTGCGTCTCAGAAGCCTGTGGCAAACGTCTCTGGTGAAGACGTGTGAAACTCACTCTGCAGGCAGTGTGGAACTGTGAGGAACTGAGGCGGAGCTCAACTCTCAGCAGTAAGATGATTGTGGACAAGGCGTTCAGCTATCTTCTCACATATGGAACTTAGTATGTAGCACCAGTCTACCCCAGGAATTACTGGGAAATCGCTGGATTGAGCTTGGAGGCACTAGTCTTGTGTGCCGGGAGATTCCAGTTACCTCTCCCAACACTTCGGTGAAGCAGCGAGCCTAGGCCTTTTGGAAGCGAAAGGTAGCTGCAGGCAGGAGGTAGGGTTACAGGCCATAAGCTCAACTCTCAGAAGTGGGTATGCAGGGGAGGCAGATGTCTGCTACCCAGTCCGACATGCGAGGGGGAACCTAGCTACACTCTGATGAAGAAGGACTTTGGAAATCGCTGTATTCAACTCAGATACACGTGGGTTCAGGCACAACGATTCCACATGCTTTTCTCACAACCTTTCCCTGCCACTAACATGAGGACGTTAGCAGCTCCTTCTACAGTCAAGCAGGATGCGGGAGGGTTGTGCCCTGTCCTTAGCTCTCACAGGGAAGCATGCCTTGAAGCCAGCTGTCAACTAGCTGCATACTTATGGCAGGGTGAAGGTAGCAGTATTCTGAGACAGGAGGTTCCCAGATTACCACTCTACTGCACCTGGAGATACCCTCCAGGTCTGCATTGTTAACTTGCGTCTCAGAAGCCTCTGGCAAACGTCTCTGGTGAAGACCTGCGAAACTCACTCTGCAGGCAGTGTGGAACTGTGAGGGACTGAGGGTGAGCTCAACTTTCAGAAGTAAGATGCTTTTGGACAATGCGTTCACCTTCCTTCTCACTTATGGAACTTAGTATGTAGCACCAGTCTACCACAGGAATTACTAGGAAATCGCTGGATTCAGCTTGGAGGCACTAGTCTTGTTTGCCGGGAGATTCCAATTACCTCTCCCAACACTTCCGTCAAACAGCGAGGCTAGGCCTTTTAGAAGTGAAAGGAACCAGCAGGCTGGATGGGGAGGTACAGGCCTTAAGCTCAACTCTCAGAAGTGTGTATGCAGGGGAGACAGATGTCTGTTACCCACTCTGACATGGGAGTTGGAAACTAGCTACACTCTGATTGAAGAAGGCCATTGGAAATCGCTGTATTCAACTCAGATACACAGGAGTTCAGGCCCAATGCTTAAACATGCTTTTCCCGCAACCTCTCTCAGCCACTAACATTAGGATGTTAGCAGCTGCGCCTACAGTCAGGCAGGATGCGGGAGGGTTCTGCCCTGTCCTCAGCACTCCCAGGGAAGCATGCCTAGAAGCCAGCTCTCAACTAGCTGCATTCTTATGACAGAGTGAAGGTAGCAGTATTCTGACTAAGGTGGTTCCGAGATTACCACTGTACTGCACCTGGAGATACCCTCCAGGTCTGCATTGTTAACTTGCGTCTCAGAAGCCTGTGGCAAACGTCTCTGGTGAAGACGTGTGAAACTCACTCTGCAGGCAGTGTGGAACTGTGAGGAACTGAGGCGGAGCTCAACTCTCAGCAGTAAGATGATTGTGGACAAGGCGTTCAGCTATCTTCTCACATATGGAACTTAGTATGTAGCACCAGTCTACCCCAGGAATTACTGGGAAATCGCTGGATTGAGCTTGGAGGCACTAGTCTTGTGTGCCGGGAGATTCCAGTTACCTCTCCCAACACTTCGGTGAAGCAGCGAGCCTAGGCCTTTTGGAACGAAAGGTAGCTGCAGGCAGGAGGTAGGGTTACAGGCCATAAGCTCAACTCTCAGAAGTGGGTATGCAGGGGAGGCAGATGTCTGCTACCCACTCCGACATGCGAGGGGGAACCTACTACACTCTGATGAAGAAGGACTTTGGAAATCGCTGTATTCAACTCAGATACACGTGGGTTCAGGCACAACGATTCCACATGCTTTTCTCACAACCTTTCCCTGCCACTAACATGAGGACGTTAGCAGCTCCTTCCACAGTCAAGCAGGATGCGGGAGGGTTGTGCCCTGTCCTTAGCTCTCACAGGGAAGCATGCCTGGAAGCCAGCTGTCAACTAGCTGCATACTTATGGCAGGGTGAAGGTAGCAGTATTCTGAGACAGGAGGTTCCCAGATTACCACTCTACTGCACCTGGAGATACCCTCCAGGTCTGCATTGTTAACTTGCGTCTCAGAAGCCTCTGGCAAACGTCTCTGGTGAAGACGTCCGAAACTCACTCTGAAGGCAGTGTGGAACTGTGAGGGACTGAGGGTGAGCTCAACTCTCAGAAGTAAGATGTTTTTGGACAAGGCGTTCAACTACCTACTCACGTATGGAACTTAGTATGTCACACCAGTCTTCCACAGGAATTACTAGGAAATCGCTGGATTGAGCTTGGAGGCACTCTTCTTGTGTGCCGGGAGACTCCAATTACCTCTCCCAACACTTCCGTCAAACAGCGAACCTAGGCCTTTTAGAAATGAAAGGAACCAGCAGGCAGGCTGGGGAGGTACAGGCCTTAAGCTCAACTCTCAGAAGTGTGTATGCAGGGGAGACAGATGTCTGCTACCCACTCTGACATGGGAGTTGGAAACTAGCTACACTCTGATTGAAGAAGGCCATTGGATATCGCTGTATTCAACTCAGATACACAGGAGTTCAGGCCCAATGCTTACACATGCTTTCTCCAAAACCTCTCTCAGCCACTAAATTTAGGATGTTAGCAGCTACGCCTACAGTCAGGCAGGATGCGTGAGGGTTCTGCCCTGTCCTCAGCACTCCCAGGAAAGCATGCCTAGAAGCCAGCTCTCAACTAGCTGCATTCTTATGGCAGTGTGAAGGTAGCAGTATTCTGAGTCAGGAGGTTCCAAGATTACCACTCTACTGCACCTGGAGATACCCTCCAGGTCTGCATTGTTAACTTGCGTCTCAGAAGCCTGTGGCAAACGTCTCTGGTGAAGACCTGCGAAACTCACTCTGCAGGCAGTGTGGAACTGTGAGGGACTGAGGGTGAGCTCAACTTTCAGAAGTAAGATGCTTTTGGACAAGGCGTTCACCTTCCTTCTCACGTATGGAACTTAGTATGTAGCACCAGTCTACCACAGGAATTACTAGGAAATCGCTGGATTCAGCTTGGAGGCACTAGTCTTGTTTGCCGGGAGATTCCAATTACCTCTCCCAACACTTCCGTCAAACAGCGAGGCTAGGCCTTTTAGAAGTGAAAGGAACCAGCAGGCTGGATGGGGTGGTACAGGCCTTAAGCTCAACTCTCAGAAGTGTGTATGCAGGGGAGACAGATGTCTGTTACCCACTCTGACATGGGAGTTGGAAACTAGCTACACTCTGATTGAAGAAGGCCATTGGAAATCGCTGTATTCAACTCAGATACACAGGAGTTCAGGCCCAATGCTTAAACATGCTTTTCCCGCAACCTCTCTCAGCCACTAACATTAGGATGTTAGCAGCTGCGCCTACAGTCAGGCAGGATGCGGGAGGGTTCTGCCCTGAGCTCAGCACTCCCAGGGAAGCATGCCTAGAAGCCAGCTCTCAACTAGCTGCATTCTTATGACAGTGTGAAGGTAGCAGTATTCTGACTAAGGTGGTTCCGAGATTACCACTCTACTGCACCTGGAGATACCCTCCAGGTCTGCATTGTTAACTTGCGTCTCAGAAGCCTGTGGCAAACGTCTCTGGTGAAGACGTGTGAAACTCACTCTGCAGGCAGTGTGGAACTGTGAGGAACTGAGGCGGAGCTCAACTCTCAGCAGTAAGATGATTGTGGACAAGGCGTTCAGCTATCTTCTCACATATGGAACTTAGTATGTAGCACCAGTCTACCCCAGGAATTACTGGGAAATCGCTGGATTGAGCTTGGAGGCACTCGTCTTGTGTGCCGGGAGATTCCAGTTACCTCTCCCAACACTTCGGTGAAGCAGCGAGCCTAGGCCTTTTGGAAGCGAAAGGTAGCTGCAGGCAGGAGGTAGGGTTACAGGCCATAAGCTCAACTCTCAGAAGTGGGTATGCAGGGGAGGCAGATGTCTGCTACCCACTCCGACATGCGAGGGGGAACCTACTACACTCTGATGAAGAAGGACTTTGGAAATCGCTGTATTCAACTCAGATACACGTGGGTTCAGGCACAACGATTCCACATGCTTTTCTCACAACCTTTCCCTGCCACTAACATGAGGACGTTAGCAGCTCCTTCCACAGTCAAGCAGGATGCGGGAGGGTTGTGCCCTGTCCTTAGCTCTCACAGGGAAGCATGCCTTGAAGCCAGCTGTCAACTAGCTGCATACTTATGGCAGGGTGAAGGTAGCAGTATTCTGAGACAGGAGGTTCCCAGATTACCACTCTACTGCACCTGGAGATACCCTCCAGGTCTGCATTGTTAACTTGCGTCTCAGAAGCCTCTGGCAAACGTCTCTGGTGAAGACGTCCGAAACTCACTCTGAAGGCAGTGTGGAACTGTGAGGGACTGAGGGTGAGCTCAACTCTCAGAAGTAAGATGTTTTTGGACAAGGCGTTCAACTACCTACTCACGTATGGAACTTAGTATGTCACACCAGTCTTCCACAGGAATTACTAGGAAATCGCTGGATTGAGCTTGGAGGCACTCTTCTTGTGTGCCGGGAGACTCCAATTACCTCTCCCAACACTTCCGTCAAACAGCGAACCTAGGCCTTTTAGAAATGAAAGGAACCAGCAGGCTGGATGGGGAGGTACAGGCCTTAAGCTCAACTCTCAGAAGTGTGTATGCAGGGGAGACAGATGTCTGCTACCCACTCTGACATGGGAGTTGGAAACTAGCTACACTCTGATTGAAGAAGGCCATTGGATATCGCTGTATTCAACTCAGATACACAGGAGTTCAGGCCCAATGCTTACACATGCTTTCTCCAAAACCTCTCTCAGCCACTAAATTTAGGATGTTAGCAGCTACGCCTACAGTCAGGCAGGATGCGTGAGGGTTCTGCACTGTCCTCAGCACTCCCAGGAAAGCATGCCTAGAAGCCAGCTCTCAACTAGCTGCATTCTTATGGCAGTGTGAAGGTAGCAGTATTCTGAGTCAGGAGGTTCCAAGATTACCACTCTACTGCACCTGGAGATACCCTCCAGGTCTGCATTGTTAACTTGCGTCTCAGAAGCCTGTGGCAAACGTCTCTGGTGAAGACCTGCGAAACTCACTCTGCAGGCAGTGTGGAACTGTGAGGGACTGAGGGTGAGCTCAACTTTCAGAAGTAAGATGCTTTTGGACAAGGCGTTCACCTTCCTTCTCACTTATGGAACTTAGTATGTAGCACCAGTCTACCACAGGAATTACTAGGAAATCGCTGGATTCAGCTTGGAGGCACTAGTCTTGTTTGCCGGGAGATTCCAATTACCTCTCCCAACACTTCCGTCAAACAGCGAGGCTAGGCCTTTTAGAAGTGAAAGGAACCAGCAGGCTGGATGGGGAGGTACAGGCCTTAAGCTCAACTCTCAGAAGTGTGTATGCAGGGGAGACAGATGTCTGTTACCCACTCTGACATGAGAGTTGGAAACTAGCTACACTCTGATTGAAGAAGGCCATTGGAAATCGCTGTATTCAACTCAGATACACGGGAGTTCAGGCCCAATGCTTACACATGCTTTTCCCACAAACTATCCCAGCCACTAACAAAAAGAGGTTAGCAGGTAAGTCTACAGTCAGGCAGGATGCGGGAGGGTCCTGCCCTGTCCTCAGGTCTCACAGGGAAGCATGCCTTGAAGCCAGCTCTCAACTAGCTGCATTCTTATGACAGTGTGAAGGTAGCAGTATTCTGAGTAAGGTGGTTCCGAGATTAACACTCTACTGCACCTGGAGATACCCTCCAGGTCTGCATTGTTAACTTGCGTCTCAGAAGCCTCTGGCAAACGTCTCTGGTGAAGACCTGCGAAACTCACTCTGCAGGCAGTGTGGAACTGTGAGGGACTGAGGGTGAGCTCAACTCTCAGAAGTAAGATGCTTTTGGACAAGGCGTTCAGCTACATTCTCACGTATGGAACTTAGTATGTAGCACCAGTCTACCACACGAATTACTAGGCAATCGCTGGAATGAGCTTGGAGGCACTAGTCTTGTTTGCCGGGAGATTCCAATTACCTCTCCCAACACTTCCGTCAAACAGCGAGCCTAGTCCTTTTAGAAGTGAAAGGAACCAGCAGGCTGGATGGGGAGGTACAGGCCTTAAGCTCAACTCTCAGAAGTGTGTATGCAGGGGAGACAGATGTCTGTTACCCACTCTGACATGGGAGTTGGAAACTAGCTACACTCTGATTGAAGAAGGCCATTGGAAATCGCTGTATTCAACTCAGATACACGGGAGTTCAGGCCCAATGCTTACACACGCTTTTCCCACAAACTATCCCAGCCACTAACAGAAAGAGGTTAGCAGGTAAGTCTACAGTCAGGCAGGATGCGGGAGGGTCCTCCCCTGTCCTCAGCTCTCACAGGGAAGCATGCCTAGAAGCCAGCTCTCAACTAGCTGCATTCTTATGACAGTGTGAAGGTAGCAGTATTCTGAGTAACGAGGTTCCCAGATTACCACTCTACTGCACCTGGAGATACCCTCCAGGTCTGCATTGTTAACTTGCGTCTCAGAAGCCTCTGGCAAACGTCTGTGGTGAAGACCTGCGAAACTCACTCTGCAGGCAGTGTGGAACTGTGAGGGACTGAGGGTGAGCTCAACTCTCAGCAGTAAGATGATTTTGGACAAGGCGTTCAGCTACCTTCTCACATATGGAACTTAGTATGTAGCACCAGTCTACCCCAGGAATTACTGGGAAATCGCTGGATTGAGCTTGGTGGCACTAGTCTTGTGTGCCGGGAGATTCCAGTTACCTCTCCCAACACTTCGGTGAAGCAGCGAGCCTAGGCCTTTTGGAAGCGAAAGGTAGCTGCAGGCAGGAGGTAGGGTTACAGGCCATAAGCTCAACTCTCAGAAGTGGGTATGCAGGGGAGGCAGATGTCTGCTACCCAGTCCGACATGCGAGGGGGAACCTAGCTACACTCTGATGAAGAAGGACTTTGGAAATCGCTGTATTCAACTCAGATACACGTGGGTTCAGGCACAACGATTCCACATGCTTTTCTCACAACCTTTCCCTGCCACTAACATGAGGACGTTAGCAGCTCCTTCTACAGTCAAGCAGGATGCGGGAGGGTTGTGCCCTGTCCTTAGCTCTCACAGGGAAGCATGCCTTGAAGCCAGCTGTCAACTAGCTGCATACTTATGGCAGGGTGAAGGTAGCAGTATTCTGAGACAGGAGGTTCCCAGATTACCACTCTACTGCACCTGGAGATACCCTCCAGGTCTGCATTGTTAACTTGCGTCTCAGAAGCCTGTGGCAAACGTCTCTGGTGAAGACGTGTGAAACTCACTCTGCAGGCAGTGTGGAACTGTGAGGGACTGAGGCGGAGCTCAACTCTCAGCAGTAAGATGATTGTGGACAAGGCGTTCAGCTATCTTCTCACATATGGAACTTAGTATGTAGCACCAGTCTACCCCAGGAATTACTGGGAAATCGCTGGATTGAGCTTGGAGGCACTAGTCTTGTGTGCGGGGAGATTCCAGTTACCTCTCCCAACACTTCCGTCAAACAGCGAACCTAGGCCTTTTAGAAATGAAAGGAACCAGCAGGCTGGATGGGGAGGTACAGGCCATAAGCTCAACTCTCAGAAGTGGGTATGCAGGGGAGGCAGATGTCTGCTACCCACTCCGACATGCGAGGGGGAACCTAGCTACACTCTGATGAAGAAGGACTTTGGAAATCGCTGTATTCAACTCAGATACACGTGGTTTCAGGCACAACGATTCCACATGCTTTTCTCACAACCTTTCCCTGCCACTAACATGAGGACGTTAGCAGCTCCTTCTACAGTCAAGCAGGATGCGGGAGGGTTGTGCCCTGTCCTTAGCTCTCACAGGGAAGCATGCCTTGAAGCCAGCTGTCAACTAGCTGCATACTTATGGCAGGGTGAAGGTAGCAGTATTCTGAGACAGGAGGTTCCCAGATTACCACTCTACTGCACCTGGAGATACCCTCCAGGTCTGCATTGTTAACTTGCGTCTCAGAAGCCTCTGGCAAACGTCTCTGGTGAAGACGTCCGAAACTCACTCTGCAGGCAGTGTGGAACTGTGAGGGACTGAGGGTGAGCTCAACTCTCAGAAGTAAGATGTTTTTGGACAAGGCGTTCAACTACCTACTCACGTATGGAACTTAGTATGTAGCACCAGTCTACACCAGGAATTACTAGGAAATCGCTTGATTGAGCTTGGAGGCACTCGTCTTGTGTGCCGGGAGATTCCAGTTACCTCTCCCAACACTTGCGTCAAGCAGCGAACCTAGGCATTTTGGAAGCGAAAGGTAGCGGCAGGCAGGATGTTGGGTTACAGGCCATAAGCTCAACTCTCAGAAGTGTGTATGCATGGGTGGCAGATGTCTGCTACCCACTCGGACATGGGAGTTGGAACCTAGCTACACTCCTATTGAAGAAGGACTTTGGAAATCGCTGTATTCAACTCAGATACACGGGAGTTCAGGCCCAATGCTTACACATGCTTTTCCCACAAACTATCCCAGCCACTAACAAAAAGAGGTTAGCAGGTAAGTCTACAGTCAGGCAGGATGCGGGAGGGTCCTGCCCTGTCCTCAGCTCTCACAGGGAAGCATGCCTTGAAGCCAGCTCTCAACTAGCTGCATTCTTATGACAGTGTGAAGGTAGCAGTATTCTGAGTAAGGTGGTTCCGAGATTACCACTCTACTGCACCTGGAGATACCCTCCAGGTCTGCATTGTTAACTTGCGTCTCAGAAGCCTCTGGCAAACGTCTCTGGTGAAGACCTGCGAAACTCACTCTGCAGGCAGTGTGGAACTGTGAGGGACTGAGGGTGAGCTCAACTCTCAGAAGTAAGATGCTTTTGGACAAGGCGTTCAGCTACATTCTCACGTATGGAACTTAGTATGTAGCACCAGTCTACCACACGAATTACTAGGCAATCGCTGGAATGAGCTTGGAGGCACTAGTCTTGTTTGCCGGGAGATTCCAATTACCTCTCCCAACACTTCCGTCAAACAGCGAGGCTAGGCCTTTTAGAAGTGAAAGGAACCAGCAGGCTGGATGGGGAGGTACAGGCCTTAAGCTCAACTCTCAGAAGTGTGTATGCAGGGGAGACAGATGTCTGTTACCCACTCTGACATGGGAGTTGGAAACTAGCTACACTCTGATTGAAGAAGGCCATTGGAAATCGCTGTATTCAACTCAGATACACGGGAGTTCAGGCCCAATGCTTACACACGCTTTTCCCACAAACTATCCCAGCCACTAACAGAAAGAGGTTAGCAGGTAAGTCTACAGTCAGGCAGGATGCGGGAGGGTCCTCCCCTGTCCTCAGCTCTCACAGGGAAGCATGCCTAGAAGCCAGCTCTCAACTAGCTGCATTCTTATGACAGTGTGAAGGTAGCAGTATTCTGAGTAAGGAGGTTCCCAGATTACCACTCTACTGCACCTGGAGATACCCTCCAGGTCTGCATTGTTAACTTGCGTCTCAGAAGCCTCTGGCAAACGTCTCTGGTGAAGACGTGCGAAACTCACTCTGCAGGCAGTGTGGAACTGTGAGGGACTGAGGGTGAGCTCAACTCTCAGCAGTAAGATGATTTTGGACAAGGCGTTCAGCTACCTTCTCACATATGGAACTTAGTATGTAGCACCAGTCTACCCCAGGAATTACTGGGAAATCGCTGGATTGAGCTTGGTGGCACTAGTCTTGTGTGCCGGGAGATTCCAGTTACCTCTCCCAACACTTCGGTGAAGCAGCGAGCCTAGGCCTTTTGGAAGCGAAAGGTAGCTGCAGGCAGGAGGTAGGGTTACAGGCCATAAGCTCAACTCTCAGAAGTGGGTATGCAGGGGAGGCAGATGTCTGCTACCCACTCCGACATGCGAGGGGGAACCTAGCTACACTCTGATGAAGAAGGACGTTGGAAATCGCTGTATTCAACTCAGATACACGTGGGTTCAGGCACAACGATTCCACATGCTTTTCTCACAACCTTTCCCTGCCACTAACATGAGGACGTTAGCAGCTCCTTCTACAGTCAAGCAGGATGCGGGAGGGTTGTGCCCTGTCCTTAGCTCTCACAGGGAAGCATGCCTTGAAGCCAGCTGTCAACTAGCTGCATACTTATGGCAGGGTGAAGGTAGCAGTATTCTGAGACAGGAGGTTCCCAGATTACCACTCTACTGCACCTGGAGATACCCTCCAGGTCTGCATTGTTAACTTGCGTCTCAGAAGCCTCTGGCAAACGTCTCTGGTGAAGACGTCCGAAACTCACTCTGAAGGCAGTGTGGAACTGTGAGGGACTGAGGGTGAGCTCAACTCTCAGAAGTAAGATGTTTTTGGACAAGGCGTTCAACTACCTACTCACGTATGGAACTTAGTATGTAGCACCAGTCTACACCAGGAATTACTAGGAAATCGCTTGATTGAGATTGGAGGCACTCGTCTTGTGTGCCGGGAGATTCCAGTTACCTCTCCCAACACTTGCGTCAAGCAGCGAACCTAGGCATTTTGGAAGCGAAAGGTAGCGGCAGGCAGGATGTTGGGTTACAGGCCATAAGCTCAACTCTCAGAAGTGTGTATGCATGGGTGGCAGATGTCTGCTACCCACTCGGACATGGGAGTTGGAACCTAGCTACACTCCTATTGAAGAAGGACTTTGGAAATCGCTGTATTCAACTCAGATACACGGGAGTTCAGGCCCAATGCTTACACATGCTTTTCCCACAAACTATCCCAGCCACTAACAAAAAGAGGTTAGCAGGTAAGTCTACAGTCAGGCAGGATGCGGGAGGGTCCTGCCCTGTCCTCAGCTCTCACAGGGAAGCATGCCTTGAAGCCAGCTCTCAACTAGCTGCATTCTTATGACAGTGTGAAGGTAGCAGTATTCTGATTAAGGTGGTTCCGAGATTACCACTCTACTGCACCTGGAGATACCCTCCAGGTCTGCATTGTTAACTTGCGTCTCAGAAGCCTCTGGCAAACGTCTCTGGTGAAGACCTGCGAAACTCACTCTGCAGGCAGTGTGGAACTGTGAGGGACTGAGGGTGAGCTCAACTCTCAGAAGTAAGATGTTTTTGGACAAGGCGTTCAACTACCTACTCACGTATGGAACTTAGTATGTCACACCAGTCTTCCACAGGAATTACTAGGAAATCGCTGGATTGAGCTTGGAGGCACTCTTCTTGTGTGCCGGGAGACTCCAATTACCTCTCCGAACACTTCCGTCAAACAGCGAACCTAGGCCTTTTAGAAATGAAAGGAACCAGCAGGCTGGATGGGGAGGTACAGGCCTTAAGCTCAACTCTCAGAAGTGTGTATGCAGGGGAGACAGATGTCTGCTACCCACTCTGACATGGGAGTTGGAAACTAGCTACACTCTGATTGAAGAAGGCCATTGGAAATCGCTGTATTCAACTCAGATACACGTGGGTTCAGGCACAACGATTCCACATGCTTTTCTCACAACCTTTCCCTGCCACTAAAATGAGGACGTTAGCAGCTCCTTCTACAGTCAAGCAGGATGCGTGAGGGTTGTGCCCTGTCCTTAGCTCTCACAGGGAAGCATGCCTTGAAGCCAGCTGTCAACTAGCTGCATACTTATGGCAGGGTGAAGGTAGCAGTATTCTGAGACAGGAGATTCCCAGATTACCACTCTACTGCACCTGGAGATACCCTCCAGGTCTGCATTGTTAACTTGCGTCTCAGAAGCCTCTGGCAAACGTCTCTGGTGAAGAAGTGCGAAACTCACTCTGCAGGCAGTGTGGAACTGTGAGGGACTGACGGTGAGCTCAACTCTCAGAAGTAAGATGTTTTTGGACAAGGCGTTCAACTACCTACTCACGTATGGAACTTAGTATGTAGCACCAGTCTACCCCAGGAATTACTAGGAAATCGCTTGATTGAGCTTGGAGGCACTCGTCTTGTGTGCCGGGAGATTCCAATTACCTCTCCCAACACTTGCGTCAAGCAGCGAGCCTAGGCCTTTTGGAAGCGAAAGGTAGCGGCAGGCACGATGGAGGGTTACAGGCCATAAGCTCAACTCTCAGAAGTGTGTATGCATGGGAGGCAGATGTCTGCTACCCACTCGGACATGGGAGTTGGAACCTAGCTACACTCCTATTGAAGAAGGATGTTGGAAATCGCTGTATTCAACTCAGATACACGGGAGTTCAGGCCCAATGCTTACACATGCTTTTCCCACAAACTATCCCAGCCACTAACATAAGGAGGTTAACAGGTACGTCTACAGTCAGGCAGGATGCGGGAGGGTTCTGCCCTGTCCTCAGCTCTCACAGGGAAGCATGCCTAGAAGCCAGCTCTCAACTAGCTGCATTCTTATGACAGTGTGAAGGTAGCAGTATTCTGACTAAGGTGGTTCCGAGATTACCACTCTACTGCACCTGGAGATACCCTCCAGGTCTGCATTGTTAACGTGCGTCTCAGAAGCCTGTGGCAAACGTCTCTGGTGAAGACGTGCGAAACTCACTCTGCAGGCAGTGTGGAACTGTGAGGGACTGAGGCGGAGCTCAACTCTCAGCAGTAAGATGATTGTGGACAAGGCGTTCAGCTATCTTCTCACATATGGAACTTAGTATGTAGCACCAGTCTATCCCAGGAATTACTGGGAAATCGCTTGATTGAGCTTGGAGGCACTAGTCTTGTGTGCCGGGAGATTCCAGTTACCTCTCCCAACACTTCGGTGAAGCAGCGAGCCTAAGCCTTTTGGAAGCGAAAGGTAGCTGCAGGCAGGAGGTAGGGTTACAGGCCATAAGCTCAACTCTCAGAAGTGGGTATGCAGGGGAGGCAGATGTCTGCTACCCACTCGGACATGCGAGGGGGAAACTAGCTACACTCTGATGAAGAAGGACTTTGGAAATCGCTGTATTCAACTCAGATACACGTGGGTTCAGGCACAACTATTCCACATGCTTTTCTCACAACCTTTCCCTGCCACTAACATGAGGACGTTAGCAGCTCCTTCTACAGTCAAGCAGGATGTGGGAGGGTTGTGCCCTGTCCTTAGCTCTCACAGGGAAGCATGCCTTGAAGCCAGCTGTCAACTAGTTGCATACTTATGGCAGGGTGAAGGTAGCAGTATTCTGAGACAGGAGGTTCCCAGATTACCACTCTACTGCACCTGGAGATACCCTCCAGGTCTGCATTGTTAACTTGCGTCTCAGAAGCCTCTGGCAAACGTCTCTGGTGAAGACCTGCGAAACTCACTCTGCAGGCAGTGTGGAACTGTGAGGGACTGAGGGTGAGCTCAACTCTCAGAAGTAAGATGTTTTTGGACAAGGCGTTCAACTACCTACTCACGTATGGAACTTAGTATGTAGCACCAGTCTACCCCAGGAATTACTAGGAAATCGCTTGATTGAGGTTGGAGGCACTCGTCTTGTGTGCCGGGAAATTCCAATTACCTCTCCCAACACTTGCGTCAAGCAGCGAGCCTAGGCCGTTTGGAAACGAAAGGTAGCGGCAGGCACGATGGAGGGTTACAGGCCATAAGCTCAACTCTCAGAAGTGTGTATGCATGGGAGGCAGATGTCTGCTACCCACTCGGACATGGGAGTTGGAATCTAGCTACACTCCTATTGAAGAAGGATGTTGGAAATCGCTGTATTCAACTCAGATTCACGGGAGTTCAGGCCCAATGCTTACACATGCTTTTCCCACAACCTATCCCAGCCACTAACATAAGGAGGTTAGCAGGTACGTCTACAGTCAGGCAGGATGCGGCAGGGTTCTGCCCTGTCCTCAGCTCTCACAGGGAAGCATGCCTAGAAGCCAGCTCTCAACTAGCTGCATTCTTATGACAGTGTGAAGGTAGCAGTATTCTGACTAAGGTGGTTCCGAGATTACCACTCTACTGCACCTGGAGATACCCTCCAGGTCTGCATTGTTAACTTGCGTCTCAGAAGCCTCTGGCAAACGTCTCTGGTGAAGACGTGCGAAACTCACTCTGCAGGCAGTGTGGAACTGTGAGGGACTGAGGCGGAGCTCAACTCTCAGCAGTAAGATGATTGTGGACAAGGCGTTCAGCTATCTTCTCACATATGGAACTTAGTATGTAGCACCAGTCTACCCCAGGAATTACTGGGAAATCGCTGGATTGAGCTTGGAGGCACTAGTCTTGTGTGCCGGGAGATTCCAGTTACCTCTCCCAACACTTCGGTGAAGCAGCGAGCCTAGGCCTTTTGGAACGAAAGGTAGCTGCAGGCAGGAGGTAGGGTTACAGGCCATAAGCTCAACTCTCAGAAGTGGGTATGCAGGGGAGGCAGATGTCTGCTACCCACTCCGACATGCGAGGGGGAACCTACTACACTCTGATGAAGAAGGACTTTGGAAATCGCTGTATTCAACTCAGATACACGTGGGTTCAGGCACGACGATTCCACATGCTTTTCTCACAACCTTTCCCTGCCACTAACATGAGGACGTTAGCAGCTCCTTCCACAGTCAAGCAGGATGCGGGAGGGTTGTGCCCTGTCCTTAGCTCTCACAGGGAAGCATGCCTTGAAGCCAGCTGTCAACTAGCTGCATACTTATGGCAGGGTGAAGGTAGCAGTATTCTGAGACAGGAGGTTCCCAGATTACCACTCTACTGCACCTGGAGATACCCTCCAGGTCTGCATTGTTAACTTGCGTCTCAGAAGCCTCTGGCAAACGTCTCTGGTGAAGACGTCCGAAACTCACTCTGAAGGCAGTGTGGAACTGTGAGGGACTGAGGGTGAGCTCAACTCTCAGAAGTAAGATGTTTTTGGACAAGGCGTTCAACTACCTACTCACATATGGAACTTAGTATGTCACACCAGTCTTCCACAGGAATTACTAGGAAATCGCTGGATTGAGCTTGGAGGCACTCTTCTTGTGTGCCGGGAGACTCCAATTACCTCTCCCAACACTTCCGTCAAACAGCGAACCTAGGCCTTTTAGAAATGAAAGGAACCAGCAGGCTGGATGGGGAGGTACAGGCCTTAAGCTCAACTCTCAGAAGTGTGTATGCAGGGGAGACAGATGTCTGCTACCCACTCTGACATGGGAGTTGGAAACTAGCTACACTCTGATTGAAGAAGGCCATTGGAAATCGCTGTATTCAACTCAGATACACAGGAGTTCAGGCCCAATGCTTACACATGCTTTCTCCAAAACCTCTCTCAGCCACTAAATTTAGGATGTTAGCAGCTACGCCTACAGTCAGGCAGGATGCGTGAGGGTTCTGCCCTGTCCTCAGCACTCCCAGGAAAGCATGCCTAGAAGCCAGCTCTCAACTAGCTGCATTCTTATGGCAGTGTGAAGGTAGCAGTATTCTGAGTCAGGAGGTTCCAAGATTACCACTCTACTGCACCTGGAGATACCCTCCAGGTCTGCATTGTTAACTTGCGTCTCAGAAGCCTGTGGCAAACGTCTCTGGTGAAGACCTGCGAAACTCACTCTGCAGGCAGTGTGGAACTGTGAGGGACTGAGGGTGAGCTCAACTTTCAGAAGTAAGATGCTTTTGGACAAGGCGTTCACCTTCCTTCTCACTTATGGAACTTAGTATGTAGCAACAGTCTACCACAGGAATTACTAGGAAATCGCTGGGTTCAGCTTGGAGGCACTAGTCTTGTTTGCCGGGAGATTCCAATTACCTCTCCCAACACTTCCGTCAAACAGCGAGGCTAGGCCTTTTAGAAGTGAAAGGAACCAGCAGGCTGGATGGGGAGGTACAGGCCTTAAGCTCAACTCTCAGAAGTGTGTATGCCGGGGAGACAGATGTCTGTTACCCACTCTGACATGGGAGTTGGAAACTAGCTACACTCTGATTGAAGAAGGCCATTGGAAATCGCTGTATTCAACTCAGATACACGGGAGTTCAGGCCCAATGCTTACACATGCTTTTCCCACAAACTATCCCAGCCACTAACAAAAAGAGGTTAGCAGGTAAGTCTACAGTCAGGCAGGATGCGGGAGGGTCCTGCCCTGTCCTCAGGTCTCACAGGGAAGCATGCCTTGAAGCCAGCTCTCAACTAGCTGCATTCTTATGACAGTGTGAAGGTAGCAGTATTCTGAGTAAGGTGGTTCCGAGATTAACACTCTACTGCACCTGGAGATACCCTCCAGGTCTGCATTGTTAACTTGCGTCTCAGAAGCCTCTGGCAAACGTCTCTGGTGAAGACCTGCGAAACTCACTCTGCAGGCAGTGTGGAACTGTGAGGGACTGAGGGTGAGCTCAACTCTCAGAAGTAAGATGCTTTTGGACAAGGCGTTCTGCTACATTCTCACGTATGGAACTTAGTATGTAGCACCAGTCTACCACACGAATTACTAGGCAATCGCTGGAATGAGCTTGGAGGCACTAGTCTTGTTTGCCGGGAGATTCCAATTACCTCTCCCAACACTTCCGTCAAACAGCGAGCCTAGGCCTTTTAGAAGTGAAAGGAACCAGCAGGCTGGATGGGGAGGTACAGGCCTTAAGCTCAACTCTCAGAAGTGTGTATGCAGGGGAGACAGATGTCTGTTACCCACTCTGACATGGGAGTTGGAAACTAGCTACACTCTGATTGAAGAAGGCCATTGGAAATCGCTGTATTCAACTCAGATACACGGGAGTTCAGGCCCAATGCTTACACACGCTTTTCCCACAAACTATCCCAGCCACTAACAGAAAGAGGTTAGCAGGTAAGTCTACAGTCAGGCAGGATGCGGGAGGGTCCTCCCCTGTCCTCAGCTCTCACAGGGAAGCATGCCTAGAAGCCAGCTCTCAACTAGCTGCATTCTTATGACAGTGTGAAGGTAGCAGTATTCTGAGTAAGGAGGTTCCCAGATTACCACTCTACTGCACCTGGAGATACCCTCCAGGTCTGCATTGTTAACTTGCGTCTCAGAAGCCTCTGGCAAACGTCTCTGGTGAAGACGTGCGAAACTCACTCTGCAGGCAGTGTGGAACTGTGAGGGACTGAGGGTGAGCTCAACTCTCAGCAGTAAGATGATTTTGGACAAGGCGTTCAGCTACCTTCTCACATATGGAACTTAGTATGTAGCACCAGTCTACCCCAGGAATTACTGGGAAATCGCTGGATTGAGCTTGGTGGCACTAGTCTTGTGTGCCGGGAGATTCCAGTTACCTCTCCCAACACTTCGGTGAAGCAGCGAGCCTAGGCCTTTTGGAAGCGAAAGGTAGCTGCAGGCAGGAGGTAGGGTTACAGGCCATAAGCTCAACTCTCAGAAGTGGGTATGCAGGGGAGGCAGATGTCTGCTACCCAGTCCGACATGCGAGGGGGAACCTAGCTACACTCTGATGAAGAAGGACTTTGGAAATCGCTGTATTCAACTCAGATACACGTGGGTTCAGGCACAACGATTCCACATGCTTTTCTCACAACCTTTCCCTGCCACTAACATGAGGACGTTAGCAGCTCCTTCTACAGTCAAGCAGGATGCGGGAGGGTTGTGCCCTGTCCTTAGCTCTCACAGGGAAGCATGCCTTGAAGCCAGCTGTCAACTAGCTGCATACTTATGGCAGGGTGAAGGTAGCAGTATTCTGAGACAGGAGGTTCCCAGATTACCACTCTACTGCACCTGGAGATACCCTCCAGGTCTGCATTGTTAACTTGCGTCTCAGAAGCCTCTGGCAAACGTCTCTGGTGAAGACGTCCGAAACTCACTCTGCAGGCAGTGTGGAACTGTGAGGGACTGAGGGTGAGCTCAACTCTCAGAAGTAAGATGTTTTTGGACAAGGCGTTCAACTACCTACTCACGTATGGAACTTAGTATGTAGCACCAGTCTACACCAGGAATTACTAGGAAATCGCTTGATTGAGCTTGGAGGCACTCGTCTTGTGTGCCGGGAGATTCCAGTTACCTCTCCCAACACTTGCGTCAAGCAGCGAACCTAGGCATTTTGGAAGCGAAAGGTAGCGGCAGGCAGGATGTTGGGTTACAGGCCATAAGCTCAACTCTCAGAAGTGTGTATGCATGGGTGGCAGATGTCTGCTACCCACTCGGACATGGGAGTTGGAACCTAGCTACACTCCTATTGAAGAAGGACTTTGGAAATCGCTGTATTCAACTCAGATACACGGGAGTTCAGGCCCAATGCTTACACATGCTTTTCCCACAAACTATCCCAGCCACTAACAAAAAGAGGTTAGCAGGTAAGTCTACAGTCAGGCAGGATGCGGGAGGGTCCTGCCCTGTCCTCAGCTCTCACAGGGAAGCATGCCTTGAAGCCAGCTCTCAACTAGCTGCATTCTTATGACAGTGTGAAGGTAGCAGTATTCTGATTAAGGTGGTTCCGAGATTACCACTCTACTGCACCTGGAGATACCCTCCAGGTCTGCATTGTTAACTTGCGTCTCAGAAGCCTCTGGCAAACGTCTCTGGTGAAGACCTGCGAAACTCACTCTGCAGGCAGTGTGGAACTGTGAGGGACTGAGGGTGAGCTCAACTCTCAGAAGTAAGATGTTTTTGGACAAGGCGTTCAACTACCTACTCACGTATGGAACTTAGTATGTCACACCAGTCTTCCACAGGAATTACTGGGAAATCGCTGGATTGAGCTTGGAGGCACTCTTCTTGTGTGCCGGGAGACTCCAATTACCTCTCCGAACACTTCCGTCAAACAGCGAACCTAGGCCTTTTAGAAATGAAAGGAACCAGCAGGCTGGATGGGGAGGTACAGGCCTTAAGCTCAACTCTCAGAAGTGTGTATGCAGGGGAGACAGATGTCTGCTACCCACTCTGACATGGGAGTTGGAAACTAGCTACACTCTGATTGAAGAAGGCCATTGGAAATCGCTGTATTCAACTCAGATACACGTGGGTTCAGGCACAACGATTCCACATGCTTTTCTCACAACCTTTCCCTGCCACTAAAATGAGGACGTTAGCAGCTCCTTCTACAGTCAAGCAGGATGCGTGAGGGTTGTGCCCTGTCCTTAGCTCTCACAGGGAAGCATGCCTTGAAGCCAGCTGTCAACTAGCTGCATACTTATGGCAGGGTGAAGGTAGCAGTATTCTGAGACAGGAGGTTCCCAGATTACCACTCTACTGCACCTGGAGATACCCTCCAGGTCTGCATTGTTAACTTGCGTCTCAGAAGCCTCTGGCAAACGTCTCTGGTGAAGAAGTGCGAAACTCACTCTGCAGGCAGTGTGGAACTGTGAGGGACTGACGGTGAGCTCAACTCTCAGAAGTAAGATGTTTTTGGACAAGGCGTTCAACTACCTACTCACGTATGGAACTTAGTATGTAGCACCAGTCTACCCCAGGAATTACTAGGAAATCGCTTGATTGAGCTTGGAGGCACTCGTCTTGTGTGCCGGGAGATTCCAATTACCTCTCCCAACACTTGCGTCAAGCAGCGAGCCTAGGCCTTTTGGAAGCGAAAGGTAGCGGCAGGCACGATGGAGGGTTACAGGCCATAAGCTCAACTCTCAGAAGTGTGTATGCATGGGAGGCAGATGTCTGCTACCCACTCGGACATGGGAGTTGGAACCTAGCTACACTCCTATTGAAGAAGGATGTTGGAAATCGCTGTATTCAACTCAGATACACGGGAGTTCAGGCCCAATGCTTACACATGCTTTTCCCACAAACTATCCCAGCCACTAACATAAGGAGGTTAACAGGTACGTCTACAGTCAGGCAGGATGCGGGAGGGTTCTGCCCTGTCCTCAGCTCTCACAGGGAAGCATGCCTAGAAGCCAGCTCTCAACTAGCTGCATTCTTATGACAGTGTGAAGGTAGCAGTATTCTGACTAAGGTGGTTCCGAGATTACCACTCTACTGCACCTGGAGATACCCTCCAGGTCTGCATTGTTAACGTGCGTCTCAGAAGCCTGTGGCAAACGTCTCTGGTGAAGACGTGCGAAACTCACTCTGCAGGCAGTGTGGAACTGTGAGGGACTGAGGCGGAGCTCAACTCTCAGCAGTAAGATGATTGTGGACAAGGCGTTCAGCTATCTTCTCACATATGGAACTTAGTATGTAGCACCAGTCTATCCCAGGAATTACTGGGAAATCGCTTGATTGAGCTTGGAGGCACTAGTCTTGTGTGCCGGGAGATTCCAGTTACCTCTCCCAACACTTCGGTGAAGCAGCGAGCCTAAGCCTTTTGGAAGCGAAAGGTAGCTGCAGGCAGGAGGTAGGGTTACAGGCCATAAGCTCAACTCTCAGAAGTGGGTATGCAGGGGAGGCAGATGTCTGCTACCCACTCGGACATGCGAGGGGGAAACTAGCTACACTCTGATGAAGAAGGACTTTGGAAATCGCTGTATTCAACTCAGATACACGTGGGTTCAGGCACAACTATTCCACATGCTTTTCTCACAACCTTTCCCTGCCACTAACATGAGGACGTTAGCAGCTCCTTCTACAGTCAAGCAGGATGTGGGAGGGTTGTGCCCTGTCCTTAGCTCTCACAGGGAAGCATGCCTTGAAGCCAGCTGTCAACTAGTTGCATACTTATGGCAGGGTGAAGGTAGCAGTATTCTGAGACAGGAGGTTCCCAGATTACCACTCTACTGCACCTGGAGATACCCTCCAGGTCTGCATTGTTAACTTGCGTCTCAGAAGCCTCTGGCAAACGTCTCTGGTGAAGACCTGCGAAACTCACTCTGCAGGCAGTGTGGAACTGTGAGGGACTGAGGGTGAGCTCAACTCTCAGAAGTAAGATGTTTTTGGACAAGGCGTTCAACTACCTACTCACGTATGGAACTTAGTATGTAGCACCAGTCTACCCCAGGAATTACTAGGAAATCGCTTGATTGAGGTTGGAGGCACTCGTCTTGTGTGCCGGGAAATTCCAATTACCTCTCCCAACACTTGCGTCAAGCAGCGAGCCTAGGCCGTTTGGAAACGAAAGGTAGCGGCAGGCACGATGGAGGGTTACAGGCCATAAGCTCAACTCTCAGAAGTGTGTATGCATGGGAGGCAGATGTCTGCTACCCACTCGGACATGGGAGTTGGAACCTAGCTACACTCCTATTGAAGAAGGATGTTGGAAATCGCTGTATTCAACTCAGATACACGGGAGTTCAGGCCCAATGCTTACACATGCTTTTCCCACAACCTATCCCAGCCACTAACATAAGGAGGTTAGCAGGTACGTCTACAGTCAGGCAGGATGCGGCAGGGTTCTGCCCTGTCCTCAGCTCTCACAGGGAAGCATGCCTAGAAGCCAGCTCTCAACTAGCTGCATTCTTATGACAGTGTGAAGGTAGCAGTATTCTGACTAAGGTGGTTCCGAGATTACCACTCTACTGCACCTGGAGATACCCTCCAGGTCTGCATTGTTAACTTGCGTCTCAGAAGCCTCTGGCAAACGTCTCTGGTGAAGACGTGCGAAACTCACTCTGCAGGCAGTGTGGAACTGTGAGGGACTGAGGCGGAGCTCAACTCTCAGCAGTAAGATGATTGTGGACAAGGCGTTCAGCTATCTTCTCACATATGGAACTTAGTATGTAGCACCAGTCTACCCCAGGAATTACTGGGAAATCGCTGGATTGAGCTTGGAGGCACTAGTCTTGTGTGCCGGGAGATTCCAGTTACCTCTCCCAACACTTCGGTGAAGCAGCGAGCCTAGGCCTTTTGGAACGAAAGGTAGCTGCAGGCAGGAGGTAGGGTTACAGGCCATAAGCTCAACTCTCAGAAGTGGGTATGCAGGGGAGGCAGATGTCTGCTACCCACTCCGACATGCGAGGGGGAACCTACTACACTCTGATGAAGAAGGACTTTGGAAATCGCTGTATTCAACTCAGATACACGTGGGTTCAGGCACGACGATTCCACATGCTTTTCTCACAACCTTTCCCTGCCACTAACATGAGGACGTTAGCAGCTCCTGCCACAGTCAAGCAGGATGCGGGAGGGTTGTGCCCTGTCCTTAGCTCTCACAGGGAAGCATGCCTTGAAGCCAGCTGTCAACTAGCTGCATACTTATGGCAGGGTGAAGGTAGCAGTATTCTGAGACAGGAGGTTCCCAGATTACCACTCTACTGCACCTGGAGATACCCTCCAGGTCTGCATTGTTAACTTGCGTCTCAGAAGCCTCTGGCAAACGTCTCTGGTGAAGACGTCCGAAACTCACTCTGAAGGCAGTGTGGAACTGTGAGGGACTGAGGGTGAGCTCAACTCTCAGAAGTAAGATGTTTCTGGACAAGGCGTTCAACTACCTACTCACATATGGAACTTAGTATGTCACACCAGTCTTCCACAGGAATTACTAGGAAATCGCTGGATTGAGCTTGGAGGCACTCTTCTTGTGTGCCGGGAGACTCCAATTACCTCTCCCAACACTTCCGTCAAACAGCGAACCTAGGCCTTTTAGAAATGAAAGGAACCAGCAGGCTGGATGGGGAGGTACAGGCCTTAAGCTCAACTCTCAGAAGTGTGTATGCAGGGGAGACAGATGTCTGCTACCCACTCTGACATGGGAGTTGGAAACTAGCTACACTCTGATTGAAGAAGGCCATTGGAAATCGCTGTATTCAACTCAGATACACAGGAGTTCAGGCCCAATGCTTACACATGCTTTCTCCAAAACCTCTCTCAGCCACTAAATTTAGGATGTTAGCAGCTACGCCTACAGTCAGGCAGGATGCGTGAGGGTTCTGCCCTGTCCTCAGCACTCCCAGGAAAGCATGCCTAGAAGCCAGCTCTCAACTAGCTGCATTCTTATGGCAGTGTGAAGGTAGCAGTATTCTGAGTCAGGAGGTTCCAAGATTACCACTCTACTGCACCTGGAGATACCCTCCAGGTCTGCATTGTTAACTTGCGTCTCAGAAGCCTGTGGCAAACGTCTCTGGTGAAGACCTGCGAAACTCACTCTGCAGGCAGTGTGGAACTGTGAGGGACTGAGGGTGAGCTCAACTTTCAGAAGTAAGATGCTTTTGGACAAGGCGTTCACCTTCCTTCTCACTTATGGAACTTAGTATGTAGCAACAGTCTACCACAGGAATTACTAGGAAATCGCTGGGTTCAGCTTGGAGGCACTAGTCTTGTTTGCCGGGAGATTCCAATTACCTCTCCCAACACTTCCGTCAAACAGCGAGGCTAGGCCTTTTAGAAGTGAAAGGAACCAGCAGGCTGGATGGGGAGGTACAGGCCTTAAGCTCAACTCTCAGAAGTGTGTATGCCGGGGAGACAGATGTCTGTTACCCACTCTGACATGGGAGTTGGAAACTAGCTACACTCTGATTGAAGAAGGCCATTGGAAATCGCTGTATTCAACTCAGATACACGGGAGTTCAGGCCCAATGCTTACACATGCTTTTCCCACAAACTATCCCAGCCACTAACAAAAAGAGGTTAGCAGGTAAGTCTACAGTCAGGCAGGATGCGGGAGGGTCCTGCCCTGTCCTCAGGTCTCACAGGGAAGCATGCCTTGAAGCCAGCTCTCAACTAGCTGCATTCTTATGACAGTGTGAAGGTAGCAGTATTCTGAGTAAGGTGGTTCCGAGATTAACACTCTACTGCACCTGGAGATACCCTCCAGGTCTGCATTGTTAACTTGCGTCTCAGAAGCCTCTGGCAAACGTCTCTGGTGAAGACCTGCGAAACTCACTCTGCAGGCAGTGTGGAACTGTGAGGGACTGAGGGTGAGCTCAACTCTCAGAAGTAAGATGCTTTTGGACAAGGCGTTCAGCTACATTCTCACGTATGGAACTTAGTATGTAGCACCAGTCTACCACACGAATTACTAGGCAATCGCTGGAATGAGCTTGGAGGCACTAGTCTTGTTTGCCGGGAGATTCCAATTACCTCTCCCAACACTTCCGTCAAACAGCGAGCCTAGGCCTTTTAGAAGTGAAAGGAACCAGCAGGCTGGATGGGGAGGTACAGGCCTTAAGCTCAACTCTCAGAAGTGTGTATGCAGGGGAGACAGATGTCTGTTACCCACTCTGACATGGGAGTTGGAAACTAGCTACACTCTGATTGAAGAAGGCCATTGGAAATCGCTGTATTCAACTCAGATACACGGGAGCTCAGGCCCAATGCTTACACACGCTTTTCCCACAAACTATCCCAGCCACTAACAGAAAGAGGTTAGCAGGTAAGTCTACAGTCAGGCAGGATGCGGGAGGGTCCTCCCCTGTCCTCAGCTCTCACAGGGAAGCATGCCTAGAAGCCAGCTCTCAACTAGCTGCATTCTTACGACAGTGTGAAGGTAGCAGTATTCTGAGTAAGGAGGTTCCCAGATTACCACTCTACTGCACCTGGAGATACCCTCCAGGTCTGCATTGTTAACTTGCGTCTCAGAAGCCTCTGGCAAACGTCTCTGGTGAAGACGTGCGAAACTCACTCTGCAGGCAGTGTGGAACTGTGAGGGACTGAGGGTGAGCTCAACTCTCAGCAGTAAGATGATTTTGGACAAGGCGTTCAGCTACCTTCTCACATATGGAACTTAGTATGTAGCACCAGTCTACCCCAGGAATTACTGGGAAATCGCTGGATTGAGCTTGGTGGCACTAGTCTTGTGTGCCGGGAGATTCCAGTTACCTCTCCCAACACTTCGGTGAAGCAGCGAGCCTAGGCCTTTTGGAAGCGAAAGGTAGCTGCAGGCAGGAGGTAGGGTTACAGGCCATAAGCTCAACTCTCAGAAGTGGGTATGCAGGGGAGGCAGATGTCTGCTACCCAGTCCGACATGCGAGGGGGAACCTAGCTACACTCTGATGAAGAAGGACTTTGGAAATCGCTGTATTCAACTCAGATACACGTGGGTTCAGGCACAACGATTCCACATGCTTTTCTCACAACCTTTCCCTGCCACTAACATGAGGACGTTAGCAGCTCCTTCTACAGTCAAGCAGGATGCGGGAGGGTTGTGCCCTGTCCTTAGCTCTCACAGGGAAGCATGCCTTGAAGCCAGCTGTCAACTAGCTGCATACTTATGGCAGGGTGAAGGTAGCAGTATTCTGAGACAGGAGGTTCCCAGATTACCACTCTACTGCACCTGGAGATACCCTCCAGGTCTGCATTGTTAACTTGCGTCTCAGAAGCCTCTGGCAAACGTCTCTGGTGAAGACGTCCGAAACTCACTCTGAAGGCAGTGTGGAACTGTGAGGGACTGAGGGTGAGCTCAACTCTCAGAAGTAAGATGTTTTTGGACAAGGCGTTCAACTACCTACTCACGTATGGAACTTAGTATGTCACACCAGTCTTCCACAGGAATTACTAGGAAATCGCTGGATTGAGCTTGGAGGCACTCTTCTTGTGTGCCGGGAGACTCCAATTACCTCTCCCAACACTTCCGTCAAACAGCGAACCTAGGCCTTTTAGAAATGAAAGGAACCAGCAGGCTGGATGGGGAGGTACAGGCCTTAAGCTCAACTCTCAGAAGTGTGTATGCAGGGGAGACAGATGTCTGCTACCCACTCTGACATGGGAGTTGGAAACTAGCTACACTCTGATTGAAGAAGGCCATTGGATATCGCTGTATTCAACTCAGATACACAGGAGTTCAGGCCCAATGCTTACACATGCTTTCTCCAAAACCTCTCTCAGCCACTAAATTTAGGATGTTAGCAGCTACGCCTACAGTCAGGCAGGATGCGTGAGGGTTCTGCCCTGTCCTCAGCACTCCCAGGAAAGCATGCCTAGAAGCCAGCTCTCAACTAGCTGCATTCTTATGACAGTGTGAAGGTAGCAGTATTCTGACTAAGGTGGTTCCGAGATTACCACTCTACTGCACCTGGAGATACCCTCCAGGTCTGCATTGTTAACTTGCGTCTCAGAGGCCTGTGGCAAACGTCTCTGGTGAAGACGTGCGAAACTCACTCTGCAGGCAGTGTGGAACTGTGAGGGACTGAGGGTGAGCTCAACTCTCAGCAGTAAGATGATTGTGGACAAGGCGTTCAGCTATCTTCTCACATATGGAACTTAGTATGTAGCACCAGTCTACCCCAGGAATTACTGGGAAATCGCTGGATTGAGCTTGGAGGCACTCGTCTTGTGTGCCGGGAGATTCCAGTTACCTCTCCCAACACTTCGGTGAAGCAGCGAGCCTAGGCCTTTTGGAAGCGAAAGGTAGCTGCAGGCAGGAGGTAGGGTTACAGGCCATAAGCTCAACTCTCAGAAGTGGGTATGCAGGGGAGGCAGATGTCTGCTACCCACTCCGACATGCGAGGGGGAACCTACTACACTCTGATGAAGAAGGACTTTGGAAATCGCTGTATTCAACTCAGATACACGTGGGTTCAGGCACGACGATTCCACATGCTTTTCTCACAACCTTTCCCTGCCACTAACATGAGGACGTTAGCAGCTCCTTCCACAGTCAAGCAGGATGCGGGAGGGTTGTGTCCTGTCCTTAGCTCTCACAGGGAAGCATGCCTTGAAGCCAGCTGTCAACTAGCTGCATACTTATGGCAGGGTGAAGGTAGCAGTATTCTGAGACAGGAGGTTCCCAGATTACCACTCTACTGCACCTGGAGATACCCTCCAGGTCTGCATTGTTAACTTGCGTCTCAGAAGCCTCTGGCAAACGTCTCTGGTGAAGACGTCCGAAACTCACTCTGAAGGCAGTGTGGAACTGTGAGGGACTGAGGGTGAGCTCAACTCTTAGAAGTAAGATGTTTTTGGACAAGGCGTTCAACTACCTACTCACGTATGGAACTTAGTATGTCACACCAGTCTTCCACAGGAATTACTAGGAAATCGCTGGATTGAGCTTGGAGGCACTCTTCTTGTGTGCCGGGAGACTCCAATTACCTCTCCCAACACTTCCGTCAAACAGCGAACCTAGGCCTTTTAGAAGTGAAAGGAACCAGCAGGCTGGATGGGGAGGTACAGGCCTTAAGCTCAACTCTCAGAAGTGTGTATGCAGGGGAGACAGATGTCTGCTACCCACTCTGACATGGGAGTTGGAAACTAGCTACACTCTGATTGAAGAAGGCCATTGGAAATCGCTGTATTCAACTCAGATACACATGGGTTCAGGCACAACGATTCCACATGCTTTTCTCACAACCTTTCCCTGCCACTAACATGAGGACGTTAGCAGCTCCTTCTACAGTCAAGCAGGATGCGGGAGGGTTGTGCCCTGTCCTTAGCTCTCACAGGGAAGCATGCCTTGAAGCCAGCTGTCAACTAGCTGCATACTTATGGCAGGGTGAAGGTAGCAGTATTCTGAGACAGGAGGTTCCCAGATTACCACTCTACTGCACCTGGAGATACCCTCCAGGTCTGCATTGTTAACTTGCGTCTCAGAAGCCTCTGGCAAACGTCTCTGGTGAAGAAGTGCGAAACTCACTCTGCAGGCAGTGTGGAACTGTGAGGGACTGACGGTGAGCTCAACTCTCAGAAGTAAGATGTTTTTGGACAAGGCGTTCAACTACCTACTCACGTATGGAACTTAGTATGTAGCACCAGTCTACCCCAGGAATTACTAGGAAATCGCTTGATTGAGCTTGGAGGCACTCGTCTTGTGTGCCGGGAGATTCCAATTACCTCTCCCAACACTTGCGTCAAGCAGCGAGCCTAGGCCTTTTGGAAGCGAAAGGTAGCGGCAGGCACGATGGAGGGTTACAGGCCATAAGCTCAACTCTCAGTAGTGTGTATGCATGGGAGGCAGATGTCTGCTACCCACTCGGACATGGGAGTTGGAACCTAGCTACACTCCTATTGAAGAAGGATGTTGGAAATCGCTGTATTCAACTCAGATACACGGGAGTTCAGGCCCAATGCTTACACATGCTTTTCCCACAAACTATCCCAGCCACTAACATAAGGAGGTTAACAGGTACGTCTACAGTCAGGCAGGATGCGGGAGGGTTCTGCCCTGTCCTCATCTCTCACAGGGAAGCATGCCTAGAAGCCAGCTCTCAACTAGCTGCATTCTTATGACAGTGTGAAGGTAGCAGTATTCTGACTAAGGTGGTTCCGAGATTACCACTCTACTGCACCTGGAGATACCCTCCAGGTCTGCATTGTTAACGTGCGTCTCAGAAGCCTGTGGCAAACCTCTCTGGTGAAGACGTGCGAAACTCACTCTGCAGGCAGTGTGGAACTGTGAGGGACTGAGGCGGAGCTCAACTCTCAGCAGTAAGATGATTGTGGACAAGGCGTTCAGCTATCTTCTCACATATGGAACTTAGTATGTAGCACCAGTCAACCCCAGGAATTACTGGGAAATCGCTTGATTGAGCTTGGAGGCACTAGTCTTGTGTGCCGGGAGATTCCAGTTACCTCTCCCAACACTTCGGTGAAGCAGCGAGCCTAAGCCTTTTGGAAGTGAAAGGTAGCTGCAGGCAGGAGGTAGGGTTACAGGCCATAAGCTCAACTCTCAGAAGTGGGTATGCAGGGGAGGCAGATGTCTGCTACCCACTCGGACATGCGAGGGGGAACCTAGCTACACTCTGATGAAGAAGGACTTTGGAAATCGCTGTATTCAACTCAGATACACATGGGTTCAGGCACAACGATTCCACATGCTTTTCTCACAACCTTTCCCTGCCACTAACATGAGGACGTTAGCAGCTCCTTCTACAGTCAAGCAGGATGCGGGAGGGTTGTGCCCTGTCCTTAGCTCTCACAGGGAAGCATGCCTTGAAGCCAGCTGTCAACTAGCTGCATACTTATGGCAGGGTGAAGGTAGCAGTATTCTGAGACAGGAGGTTCCCAGATTACCACTCTACTGCACCTGGAGATACCCTCCAGGTCTGCATTGTTAACTTGCGTCTCAGAAGCCTCTGGCAAACGTCTCTGGTGAAGACGTCCGAAACTCACTCTGAAGGCAGTGTGGAACTGTGAGGGACTGAGGGTGAGCTCAACTCTCAGAAGTAAGATGTTTTTGGACAAGGCGTTCAACTACCTACTCACGTATGGAACTTAGTATGTAGCACCAGTCTACACCAGGAATTACTAGGAAATCGCTTGATTGAGCTTGGAGGCACTCGTCTTGTGTGCCGGGAGATTCCAGTTACCTCTCCCAACACTTGCGTCAAGCAGCGAACCTAGGCATTTTGGAAGCGAAAGGTAGCGGCAGGCAGGATGTTGGGTTACAGGCCATAAGCTCAACTCTCAGAAGTGTGTATGCATGGGTGGCAGATGTCTGCTACCCACTCGGACATGGGAGTTGGAACCTAGCTACACTCCTATTGAAGAAGGACTTTGGAAATCGCTGTATTCAACTCAGATACACGGGAGTTCAGGCCCAATGCTTACACATGCTTTTCCCACAAACTATCCCAGCCACTAACAAAAAGAGGTTAGCAGGTAAGTCTACAGTCAGGCAGGATGCGGGAGGGTCCTGCCCTGTCCTCAGCTCTCACAGGGAAGCATGCCTTGAAGCCAGCTCTCAACTAGCTGCATTCTTATGACAGTGTGAAGGTAGCAGTATTCTGAGTAAGGTGGTTCCGAGATTACCACTCTACTGCACCTGGAGATACCCTCCAGGTCTGCATTGTTAACTTGCGTCTCAGAAGCCTCTGGCAAACGTCTCTGGTGAAGACCTGCGAAACTCACTCTGCAGGCAGTGTGGAACTGTGAGGGACTGAGGGTGAGCTCAACTCTCAGAAGTAAGATGCTTTTGGACAAGGCGTTCAGCTACATTCTCACGTATGGAACTTAGTATGTAGCACCAGTCTACCACACGAATTACTAGGCAATCGCTGGAATGAGCTTGGAGGCACTAGTCTTGTTTGCCGGGAGATTCCAATTACCTCTCCCAACACTTCCGTCAAACAGCGAGGCTAGGCCTTTTAGAAGTGAAAGGAACCAGCAGGCTGGATGGGGAGGTACAGGCCTTAAGCTCAACTCTCAGAAGTGTGTATGCAGGGGAGACAGATGTCTGTTACCCACTCTGACATGGGAGTTGGAAACTAGCTACACTCTGATTGAAGAAGGCCATTGGAAATCGCTGTATTCAACTCAGATACACGGGAGTTCAGGCCCAATGCTTACACACGCTTTTCCCACAAACTATCCCAGCCACTAACAGAAAGAGGTTAGCAGGTAAGTCTACAGTCAGGCAGGATGCGGGAGGGTCCTCCCCTGTCCTCAGCTCTCACAGGGAAGCATGCCTAGAAGCCAGCTCTCAACTAGCAGCATTCTTATGACAGTGTGAAGGTAGCAGTATTCTGAGTAAGGAGGTTCCCAGATTACCACTCTACTGCACCTGGAGATACCCTCCAGGTCTGCATTGTTAACTTGCGTCTCAGAAGCCTCTGGCAAACGTCTCTGGTTAAGACGTGCGAAACTCACTCTGCAGGCAGTGTGGAACTGTGAGGGACTGAGGGTGAGCTCAACTCTCAGCAGTAAGATGATTTTGGACAAGGCGTTCAGCTACCTTCTCACATATGGAACTTAGTATGTAGCACCAGTCTACCCCAGGAATTACTGGGAAATCGCTGGATTGAGCTTGGTGGCACTAGTCTTGTGTGCCGGGAGATTCCAGTTACCTCTCCCAACACTTCGGTGAAGCAGCGAGCCTAGGCCTTTTGGAAGCGAAAGGTAGCTGCAGGCAGGAGGTAGGGTTACAGGCCATAAGCTCAACTCTCAGAAGTGGGTATGCAGGGGAGGCAGATGTCTGCTACCCACTCCGACATGCGAGGGGGAACCTAGCTACACTCTGATGAAGAAGGACGTTGGAAATCGCTGTATTCAACTCAGATACACGTGGGTTCAGGCACAACGATTCCACATGCTTTTCTCACAACCTTTCCCTGCCACTAACATGAGGACGTTAGCAGCTCCTTCTACAGTCAAGCAGGATGCGGGAGGGTTGTGCCCTGTCCTTAGCTCTCACAGGGAAGCATGCCTTGAAGCCAGCTGTCAACTAGCTGCATACTTATGGCAGGGTGAAGGTAGCAGTATTCTGAGACAGGAGGTTCCCAGATTACCACTCTACTGCACCTGGAGATACCCTCCAGGTCTGCATTGTTAACTTGCGTCTCAGAAGCCTCTGGCAAACGTCTCTGGTGAAGACGTCCGAAACTCACTCTGAAGGCAGTGTGGAACTGTGAGGGACTGAGGGTGAGCTCAACTCTCAGAAGTAAGATGTTTTTGGACAAGGCGTTCAACTACCTACTCACGTATGGAACTTAGTATGTCACACCAGTCTTCCACAGGAATTACTAGGAAATCGCTGGATTGAGCTTGGAGGCACTCTTCTTGTGTGCCGGGAGACTCCAATTACCTCTCCCAACACTTCCGTCAAACAGCGAACCTAGGCCTTTTAGAAATGAAAGGAACCAGCAGGCTGGATGGGGAGGTACAGGCCTTAAGCTCAACTCTCAGAAGTGTGTATGCAGGGGAGACAGATGTCTGCTACCCACTCTGACATGGGAGTTGGAAACTAGCTACACTCTGATTAAAGAAAGCCATTGGATATCGCTGTATTCAACTCAGATACACAGGAGTTCAGGCCCAATGCTTACACATGCTTTCTCCAAAACCTCTCTCAGCCACTAAATTTAGGATGTTAGCAGCTACGCCTACAGTCAGGCAGGATGCGTGAGGGTTCTGCCCTGTCCTCAGCACTCCCAGGAAAGCATGCCTAGAAGCCAGCTCTCAACTAGCTGCATTCTTATGGCAGTGTGAAGGTAGCAGTATTCTGAGTCAGGAGGTTCCAAGATTACCACTCTACTGCACCTGGAGATACCCTCCAGGTCTGCATTGTTAACTTGCGTCTCAGAAGCCTGTGGCAAACGTCTCTGGTGAAGACCTGCGAAACTCACTCTGCAGGCAGTGTGGAACTGTGAGGGACTGAGGGTGAGCTCAACTTTCAGAAGTAAGATGCTTTTGGACAAGGCGTTCACCTTCCTTCTCACTTATGGAACTTAGTATGTAGCACCAGTCTACCACAGGAATTACTAGGAAATCGCTGGATTCAGCTTGGAGGCACTAGTCTTGTTTGCCGGGAGATTCCAATTACCTCTCCCAACACTTCCGTCAAACAGCGAGGCTAGGCCTTTTAGAAGTGAAAGGAACCAGCAGGCTGGATGGGGAGGTACAGGCCTTAAGCTCAACTCTCAGAAGTGTGTATGCAGGGGAGACAGATGTCTGTTACCCACTCTGACATGGGAGTTGGAAACTAGCTACACTCTGATTGAAGAAGGCCATTGGAAATCGCTGTATTCAACTCAGATACACAGGAGTTCAAGCCCAATGCTTAAACATGCTTTTCCCGCAACCTCTCTCAGCCACTAACATTAGGATGTTAGCAGCTGCGCCTACAGTCAGGCAGGATGCGGGAGGGTTCTGCCCTGTCCTCAGCTCTCACAGGGAAGCATGCCTAGAAGCCAGCTCTCAACTAGCTGCATTCTTACGGCAGTGTGAAGGTAGCAGTATTCTGAGTCAGAAGGTTCCAAGATTACCACTCTACTGCACCTGGAGATACCCTCCAGGTCTGCATTGTTAACTTGCGTCTCAGAAGCCTGTGGCAAACGTCTCTGGTGAAGAAGTGCGAAACTCACTCTGCAGGCAGTGTGGAACTGTGAGGGACTGAGGGTGAGCTCAAATCTCAGCAGTAAGATGATTGTGGACAAGGCGTTCAGCTACATTCTCACGTATGGAACTTAGTATGTAGCACCAGTCTACCGCAGGAATTACTGGGAAATCGCTGGATTGAGCTTGGAGGCACTAGTCTTGTGTGCCGGGAGATTCCAGTTACCTCTCCCAACACTTCGGTGAAGCAGCGAGCCTAGGCCTTTTGGAAGCGAAAGTAGCTGCAGGCAGGAGGTAGGATTACAGGCCATAAGCTCAACTCTCAGAAGTGGGTATGCAGGGGAGGCAGATGTCTGCTACCCACTCCGACATGCGAGGGGGAACCTAGCTACACTCTGATGAAGAAGGGCTTTGGAAATCGCTGTATTCAACTCAGATACACGTGGGTTCAGGCACAACGATTCCACATGCTTTTCTCACAACCTTTCCCTGCCACTAACATGAGGACGTTAGCAGCTCCTTCTACAGTCAAGCAGGATGCGGGAGGGTGTGCCCTGTCCTTAGCTCTCACAGGGAAGCATGCCTTGAAGCCAGCTGTCAACTAGCTGCATACTTATGGCAGGGTGAAGGTAGCAGTATTCTGAGACAGGAGGTTCCCAGATTACCACTCTACTGCACCTGGAGATACCCTCCAGGTCTGCATTGTTAACTTGCATCTCAGAAGCCTCTGGCAAACGTCTCTGGTGAAGACGTCCGAAACTCACTCTGCAGGCAGTGTGGAACTGTGAGGGACTGAGGGTGAGCTCAACTCTCAGAAGTAAGATGTTTTTGGACAAGGCGTTCAACTACCTACTCACGTATGGAACTTAGTATGTAGCACCAGTCTACACCAGGAATTACTAGGAAATCGCTTGATTGAGCTTGGAGGCACTCGTCTTGTGTGCCGGGAGATTCCAGTTACCTCTCCCAACACTTGCGTCAAGCAGCGAACCTAGGCATTTTGGAAGCGAAAGGTAGCGGCAGGCAGGATGTTGGGTTACAGGCCATAAGCTCAACTCTCAGAAGTGTGTATGCATGGGTGGCAGATGTCTGCTACCCACTCGGACATGGGAGTTGGAACCTAGCTACACTCCTATTGAAGAAGGACTTTGGAAATCGCTGTATTCAACTCAGATACACGGGAGTTCAGGCCCAATGCTTACACATGCTTTTCCCACAAACTATCCCAGCCACTAACAAAAAGAGGTTAGCAGGTAAGTCTACAGTCAGGCAGGATGCGGGAGGGTCCTGCCCTGTCCTCAGCTCTCACAGGGAAGCATGCCTTGAAGCCAGCTCTCAACTAGCTGCATTCTTATGACAGTGTGAAGGTAGCAGTATTCTGAGTAAGGTGGTTCCGAGATTACCACTCTACTGCACCTGGAGATACCCTCCAGGTCTGCATTGTTAACTTGCGTCTCAGAAGCCTCTGGCAAACGTCTCTGGTGAAGACCTGCGAAACTCACTCTGCAGGCAGTGTGGAACTGTGAGGGACTGAGGGTGAGCTCAACTCTCAGAAGTAAGATGCTTTTGGACAAGGCGTTCAGCTACATTCTCACGTATGGAACTTAGTATGTAGCACCAGTCTACCACAGGAATTACTAGGCAATCGCTGGAATGAGCTTGGAGGCACTAGTCTTGTTTGCCGGGAGATTCCAATTACCTCTCCCAACACTTCCGTCAAACAGCGAGGCTAGGCCTTTTAGAAGTGAAAGGAACCAGCAGGCTGGATGGGGATGTACAGGCCTTAAGCTCAACTCTCAGAAGTGTGTATGCAGGGGAGACAGATGTCTGTTACCCACTCTGACATGGGAGTTGGAAACTAGCTACACTCTGATTGAAGAAGGCCATTGGAAATCGCTGTATTCAACTCAGATACACGGGAGTTCAGGCCCAATGCTTACACAGGCTTTTCCCACAAACTATCCCAGCCACTAACAGAAAGAGGTTAGCAGGTAAGTCTACAGTCAGGCAGGATGCGGGAGGGTCCTCCCCTGTCCTCAGCTCTCACAGGGAAGCATGCCTAGAAGCCAGCTCTCAACTAGCTGCATTCTTATGACAGTGTGAAGGTAGCAGTATTCTGAGTAAGGAGGTTCCCAGATTACCACTCTACTGCACCTGGAGATACCCTCCAGGTCTGCATTGTTAACTTGCGTCTCAGAAGCCTCTGGCAAACGTCTCTGGTGAAGACGTGCGAAACTCACTCTGCAGGCAGTGTGGAACTGTGAGGGACTGAGGGTGAGCTCAACTCTCAGCAGTAAGATGATTTTGGACAAGGCGTTCAGCTACCTTCTCACATATGGAACTTAGTATGTAGCACCAGTCTACCCCAGGAATTACTGGGAAATCGCTGGATTGAGCTTGGTGGCACTAGTCTTGTGTGCCGGGAGATTCCAGTTACCTCTCCCAACACTTCGGTGAAGCAGCGAGCCTAGGCCTTTTGGAAGCGAAAGGTAGCTGCAGGCAGGAGGTAGGGTTACAGGCCATAAGCTCAACTCTCAGAAGTGGGTATGCAGGGGAGGCAGATGTCTGCTACCCACTCCGACATGCGAGGGGGAACCTAGCTACACTCTGATGAAGAAGGACGTTGGAAATCGCTGTATTCAACTCAGATACACGTGGGTTCAGGCACAACGATTCCACATGCTTTTCTCACAACCTTTCCCTGCCACTAACATGAGGACGTTCGCAGCTCCTTCTACAGTCAAGCAGGATGCGGGAGGGTTGTGCCCTGTCCTTAGCTCTCACAGGGAAGCATGCCTTGAAGCCAGCTGTCAACTAGCTGCATACTTATGGCAGGGTGAAGGTAGCAGTATTCTGAGACAGGAGGTTCCCAGATTACCACTCTACTGCACCTGGAGATACCCTCCAGGTCTGCATTGTTAACTTGCGTCTCAGAAGCCTCTGGCAAACGTCTCTGGTGAAGACGTCCGAAACTCACTCTGAAGGCAGTGTGGAACTGTGAGGGACTGAGGGTGAGCTCAACTCTCAGAAGTAAGATGTTTTTGGACAAGGCGTTCAACTACCTACTCACGTATGGAACTTAGTATGTCACACCAGTCTTCCACAGGAATTACTAGGAAATCGCTGGATTGAGCTTGGAGGCACTCTTCTTGTGTGCCGGGAGACTCCAATTACCTCTCCCAACACTTCCGTCAAACAGCGAACCTAGGCCTTTTAGAAATGAAAGGAACCAGCAGGCTGGATGGGGAGGTACAGGCCTTAAGCTCAACTCTCAGAAGTGTGTATGCAGGGGAGACAGATGTCTGCTACCCACTCTGACATGGGAGTTGGAAACTAGCTACACTCTGATTGAAGAAGGCCATTGGATATCGCTGTATTCAACTCAGATACACAGGAGTTCAGGCCCAATGCTTACACATGCTTTCTCCAAAACCTCTCTCAGCCACTAAATTTAGGATGTTAGCAGCTACGCCTACAGTCAGGCAGGATGCGTGAGGGTTCTGCCCTGTCCTCAGCACTCCCAGGAAAGCATGCCTAGAAGCCAGCTCTCAACTAGCTGCATTCTTATGGCAGTGTGAAGGTAGCAGTATTCTGAGTCAGGAGGTTCCAAGATTACCACTCTACTGCACCTGGAGATACCCTCCAGGTCTGCATTGTTAACTTGCGTCTCAAAAGCCTCTGGCAAACGTCTCTGGTGAAGACCTGCGAAACTCACTCTGCAGGCAGTGTGGAACTGTGAGGGACTGAGGGTGAGCTCAACTTTCAGAAGTAAGATGCTTTTGGACAAGGCGTTCACCTTCCTTCTCACTTATGGAACTTAGTATGTAGCACCAGTCTACCACAGGAATTACTAGGAAATCGCTGGATTCAGCTTGGAGGCACTAGTCTTGTTTGCCGGGAGATTCCAATTACCTCTCCCAACACTTCCGTCAAACAGCGAGGCTAGGCCTTTTAGAAGTGAAAGGAACCAGCAGGCTGGATGGGGAGGTACAGGCCTTAAGCTCAACTCTCAGAAGTGTGTATGCAGGGGAGACAGATGTCTGTTACCCACTCTGACATGGGAGTTGGAAACTAGCTACACTCTGATTGAAGAAGGCCATTGGAAATCGCTGTATTCAACACAGATACACGGGAGTTCAGGCCCAATGCTTACACACGCTTTTCCCACAAACTATCCCAGCCACTAACAGAAAGAGGTTAGCAGGTAAGTCTACAGTCAGGCAGGATGCGGGAGGGTCCTCCCCTGTCCTCAGCTCTCACAGGGAAGCATGCCTAGAAGCCAGCTCTCAACTAGCTGCATTCTTATGACAGTGTGAAGGTAGCAGTATTCTGAGTAAGGAGATTCCCAGATTACCACTCTACTGCACCTGGAGATACCCTCCAGGTCTGCATTGTTAACTTGCGTCTCAGAAGCCTCTGGCAAACGTCTCTGGTTAAGACGTGCGAAACTCACTCTGCAGGCAGTGTGGAACTGTGAGGGACTGAGGGTGAGCTCAACTCTCAGCAGTAAGATGATTTTGGACAAGGCGTTCAGCTACCTTCTCACATATGGAACTTAGTATGTAGCACCAGTCTACCCCAGGAATTACTGGGAAATCGCTGGATTGAGCTTGGTGGCACTAGTCTTGTGTGCCGGGAGATTCCAGTTACCTCTCCCAACACTTCGGTGAAGCAGCGAGCCTAGGCCTTTTGGAAGCGAAAGGTAGCTGCAGGCAGGAGGTAGGGTTACAGGCCATAAGCTCAACTCTCAGAAGTGGGTATGCAGGGGAGGCAGATGTCTGCTACCCACTCCGACATGCGAGGGGGAACCTAGCTACACTCTGATGAAGAAGGACGTTGGAAATCGCTGTATTCAACTCAGATACACGTGGGTTCAGGCACAACGATTCCACATGCTTTTCTCACAACCTTTCCCTGCCACTAACATGAGGACGTTAGCAGCTCCTTCTACAGTCAAGCAGGATGCGGGAGGGTTGTGCCCTGTCCTTAGCTCTCACAGGGAAGCATGCCTTGAAGCCAGCTGTCAACTAGCTGCATACTTATGGCAGGGTGAAGGTAGCAGTATTCTGAGACAGGAGGTTCCCAGATTACCACTCTACTGCACCTGGAGATACCCTCCAGGTCTGCATTGTTAACTTGCGTCTCAGAAGCCTCTGGCAAACGTCTCTGGTGAAGACGTCCGAAACTCACTCTGAAGGCAGTGTGGAACTGTGAGGGACTGAGGGTGAGCTCAACTCTCAGAAGTAAGATGTTTTTGGACAAGGCGTTCAACTACCTACTCACGTATGGAACTTAGTATGTCACACCAGTCTTCCACAGGAATTACTAGGAAATCGCTGGATTGAGCTTGGAGGCACTCTTCTTGTGTGCCGGGAGATTCCAATTACCTCTCCCAACACTTCCGTCAAACAGCGAACCTAGGCCTTTTAGAAATGAAAGGAACCAGCAGGCTGGATGGGGAGGTACAGGCCTTAAGCTCAACTCTCAGAAGTGTGTATGCAGGGGAGACAGATGTCTGCTACCCACTCTGACATGGGAGTTGGAAACTAGCTACACTCTGATTAAAGAAAGCCATTGGATATCGCTGTATTCAACTCAGATACACAGGAGTTCAGGCCCAATGCTTACACATGCTTTCTCCAAAACCTCTCTCAGCCACTAAATTTAGGATGTTAGCAGCTACGCCTACAGTCAGGCAGGATGCGTGAGGGTTCTGCCCTGTCCTCAGCACTCCCAGGAAAGCATGCCTAGAAGCCAGCTCTCAACTAGCTGCATTCTTATGGCAGTGTGAAGGTAGCAGTATTCTGAGTCAGGAGGTTCCAAGATTACCACTCTACTGCACCTGGAGATACCCTCCAGGTCTGCATTGTTAACTTGCGTCTCAGAAGCCTGTGGCAAACGTCTCTGGTGAAGACCTGCGAAACTCACTCTGCAGGCAGTGTGGAACTGTGAGGGACTGAGGGTGAGCTCAACTTTCAGAAGTAAGATGCTTTTGGACAAGGCGTTCACCTTCCTTCTCACTTATGGAACTTAGTATGTAGCACCAGTCTACCACAGGAATTACTAGGAAATCGCTGGATTCAGCTTGGAGGCACTAGTCTTGTTTGCCGGGAGATTCCAATTACCTCTCCCAACACTTCCGTCAAACAGCGAGGCTAGGCCTTTTAGAAGTGAAAGGAACCAGCAGGCTGGATGGGGAGGTACAGGCCTTAAGCTCAACTCTCAGAAGTGTGTATGCAGGGGAGACAGATGTCTGTTACCCACTCTGACATGGGAGTTGGAAACTAGCTACACTCTGATTGAAGAAGGCCATTGGAAATCGCTGTATTCAACTCAGATACACAGGAGTTCAAGCCCAATGCTTAAACATGCTTTTCCCGCAACCTCTCTCAGCCACTAACATTAGGATGTTAGCAGCTGCGCCTACAGTCAGGCAGGATGCGGGAGGGTTCTGCCCTGTCCTCAGCTCTCACAGGGAAGCATGCCTAGAAGCCAGCTCTCAACTAGCTGCATTCTTACGGCAGTGTGAAGGTAGCAGTATTCTGAGTCAGAAGGTTCCAAGATTACCACTCTACTGCACCTGGAGATACCCTCCAGGTCTGCATTGTTAACTTGCGTCTCAGAAGCCTGTGGCAAACGTCTCTGGTGAAGAAGTGCGAAACTCACTCTGCAGGCAGTGTGGAACTGTGAGGGACTGAGGGTGAGCTCAAATCTCAGCAGTAAGATGATTGTGGACAAGGCGTTCAGCTACATTCTCACGTATGGAACTTAGTATGTAGCACCAGTCTACCGCAGGAATTACTGGGAAATCGCTGGATTGAGCTTGGAGGCACTAGTCTTGTGTGCCGGGAGATTCCAGTTACCTCTCCCAACACTTCGGTGAAGCAGCGAGCCTAGGCCTTTTGGAAGCGAAAGGTAGCTGCAGGCAGGAGGTAGGATTACAGGCCATAAGCTCAACTCTCAGAAGTGGGTATGCAGGGGAGGCAGATGTCTGCTACCCACTCCGACATGCGAGGGGGAACCTAGCTACACTCTGATGAAGAAGGGCTTTGGAAATCGCTGTATTCAACTCAGATACACGTGGGTTCAGGCACAACGATTCCACATGCTTTTCTCACAACCTTTCCCTGCCACTAACATGAGGACGTTAGCAGCTCCTTCTACAGTCAAGCAGGATGCGGGAGGGTGTGCCCTGTCCTTAGCTCTGACAGGGAAGCATGCCTTGAAGCCAGCTGTCAACTAGCTGCATACTTATGGCAGGGTGAAGGTAGCAGTATTCTGAGACAGGAGGTTCCCAGATTACCACTCTACTGCACCTGGAGATACCCTCCAGGTCTGCATTGTTAACTTGCATCTCAGAAGCCTCTGGCAAACGTCTCTGGTGAAGACGTCCGAAACTCACTCTGCAGGCAGTGTGGAACTGTGAGGGACTGAGGGTGAGCTCAACTCTCAGAAGTAAGATGTTTTTGGACAAGGCGTTCAACTACCTACTCACGTATGGAACTTAGTATGTAGCACCAGTCTACACCAGGAATTACTAGGAAATCGCTTGATTGAGCTTGGAGGCACTCGTCTTGTGTGCCGGGAGATTCCAGTTACCTCTCCCAACACTTGCGTCAAGCAGCGAACCTAGGCATTTTGGAAGCGAAAGGTAGCGGCAGGCAGGATGTTGGGTTACAGGCCATAAGCTCAACTCTCAGAAGTGTGTATGCATGGGTGGCAGATGTCTGCTACCCACTCGGACATGGGAGTTGGAACCTAGCTACACTCCTATTGAAGAAGGACTTTGGAAATCGCTGTATTCAACTCAGATACACGGGAGTTCAGGCCCAATGCTTACACATGCTTTTCCCACAAACTATCCCAGCCACTAACAAAAAGAGGTTAGCAGGTAAGTCTACAGTCAGGCAGGATGCGGGAGGGTCCTGCCCTGTCCTCAGCTCTCACAGGGAAGCATGCCTTGAAGCCAGCTCTCAACTAGCTGCATTCTTATGACAGTGTGAAGGTAGCAGTATTCTGAGTAAGGTGGTTCCGAGATTACCACTCTACTGCACCTGGAGATACCCTCCAGGTCTGCATTGTTAACTTGCGTCTCAGAAGCCTCTGGCAAACGTCTCTGGTGAAGACCTGCGAAACTCACTCTGCAGGCAGTGTGGAACTGTGAGGGACTGAGGGTGAGCTCAACTCTCAGAAGTAAGATGCTTTTGGACAAGGCGTTCAGCTACATTCTCACGTATGGAACTTAGTATGTAGCACCAGTCTACCACACGAATTACTAGGCAATCGCTGGAATGAGCTTGGAGGCACTAGTCTTGTTTGCCGGGAGATTCCAATTACCTCTCCCAACACTTCCGTCAAACAGCGAGGCTAGGCCTTTTAGAAGTGAAAGGAACCAGCAGGCTGGATGGGGAGGTACAGGCCTTAAGCTCAACTCTCAGAAGTGTGTATGCAGGGGAGACAGATGTCTGTTACCCACTCTGACATGGGAGTTGGAAACTAGCTACACTCTGATTGAAGAAGGCCATTGGAAATCGCTGTATTCAACTCAGATACACGGGAGTTCAGGCCCAATGCTTACACAGGCTTTTCCCACAAACTATCCCAGCCACTAACAGAAAGAGGTTAGCAGGTAAGTCTACAGTCAGGCAGGATGCGGGAGGGTCCTCCCCTGTCCTCAGCTCTCACAGGGAAGCATGCCTAGAAGCCAGCTCTCAACTAGCTGCATTCTTATGACAGTGTGAAGGTAGCAGTATTCTGAGTAAGGAGGTTCCCAGATTACCACTCTACTGCACCTGGAGATACCCTCCAGGTCTGCATTGTTAACTTGCGTCTCAGAAGCCTCTGGCAAACGTCTCTGGTGAAGACGTGCGAAACTCACTCTGCAGGCAGTGTGGAACTGTGAGGGACTGAGGGTGAGCTCAACTCTCAGCAGTAAGATGATTTTGGACAAGGCGTTCAGCTACCTTCTCACATATGGAACTTAGTATGTAGCACCAGTCTACCCCAGGAATTACTGGGAAATCGCTGGATTGAGCTTGGTGGCACTAGTCTTGTGTGCCGGGAGATTCCAGTTACCTCTCCCAACTCTTCGGTGAAGCAGCGAGCCTAGGCCTTTTGGAAGCGAAAGGTAGCTGCAGGCAGGAGGTAGGGTTACAGGCCATAAGCTCAACTCTCAGAAGTGGGTATGCAGGGGAGGCAGATGTCTGCTACCCACTCCGACATGCGAGGGGGAACCTAGCTACACTCTGATGAAGAAGGACGTTGGAAATCGCTGTATTCAACTCAGATACACGTGGGTTCAGGCACAACGATTCCACATGCTTTTCTCACAACCTTTCCCTGCCACTAACATGAGGACGTTAGCAGCTCCTTCTACAGTCAAGCAGGATGCGGGAGGGTTGTGCCCTGTCCTTAGCTCTCACAGGGAAGCATGCCTTGAAGCCAGCTGTCAACTAGCTGCATACTTATGGCAGGGTGAAGGTAGCAGTATTCTGAGACAGGAGGTTCCCAGATTACCACTCTACTGCACCTGGAGATACCCTCCAGGTCTGCATTGTTAACTTGCGTCTCAGAAGCCTCTGGCAAACGTCTCTGGTGAAGACGTCCGAAACTCACTCTGAAGGCAGTGTGGAACTGTGAGGGACTGAGGGTGAGCTCAACTCTCAGAAGTAAGATGTTTTTGGACAAGGCGTTCAACTACCTACTCACGTATGGAACTTAGTATGTCACACCAGTCTTCCACAGGAATTACTAGGAAATCGCTGGATTGAGCTTGGAGGCACTCTTCTTGTGTGCCGGGAGACTCCAATTACCTCTCCCAACACTTCCGTCAAACAGCGAACCTAGGCCTTTTAGAAATGAAAGGAACCAGCAGGCTGGATGGGGAGGTACAGGCCTTAAGCTCAACTCTCAGAAGTGTGTATGCAGGGGAGACAGATGTCTGCTACCCACTCTGACATGGGAGTTGGAAACTAGCTACACTCTGATTGAAGAAAGCCATTGGATATCGCTGTATTCAACTCAGATACACAGGAGTTCAGGCCCAATGCTTACACATGCTTTCTCCAAAACCTCTCTCAGCCACTAAATTTAGGATATTAGCAGCTACGCCTACAGTCAGGCAGGATGCGTGAGGGTTCTGCCCTGTCCTCAGCACTCCCAGGAAAGCATGCCTAGAAGCCAGCTCTCAACTAGCTGCATTCTTATGGCAGTGTGAAGGTAGCAGTATTCTGAGTCAGGAGGTTCCAAGATTACCACTCTACTGCACCTGGAGATACCCTCCAGGTCTGCATTGTTAACTTGCGTCTCAGAAGCCTCTGGCAAACGTCTCTGGTGAAGACCTGCGAAACTCACTCTGCAGGCAGTGTGGAACTGTGAGGGACTGAGGGTGAGCTCAACTTTCAGAAGTAAGATGCTTTTGGACAAGGCGTTCACCTTCCTTCTCACTTATGGAACTTAGTATGTAGCACCAGTCTACCACAGGAATTACTAGGAAATCGCTGGATTCAGCTTGGAGGCACTAGTCTTGTTTGCCGGGAGATTCCAATTACCTCTCCCAACACTTCCGTCAAACAGCGAGGCTAGGCCTTTTAGAAGTGAAAGGAACCAGCAGGCTGGATGGGGAGGTACAGGCCTTAAGCTCAACTCTCAGAAGTGTGTATGCAGGGGAGACAGATGTCTGTTACCCACTCTGACATGGGAGTTGGAAACTAGCTACACTCTGATTGAAGAAGGCCATTGGAAATCGCTGTATTCAACTCAGATACACAGGAGTTCAGGCCCAATGCTTAAACATGCTTTTCCCGCAACCTCTCTCAGCCACTAACATTAGGATGTTAGCAGCTGCGCCTACAGTCAGGCAGGATGCGGGAGGGTTCTGCCCTGTCCTCAGCACTCCCAGGGAAGCATGCCTAGAAGCCAGCTCTCAACTAGCTGCATTCTTATGACAGTGTGAAGGTAGCAGTATTCTGACTAAGGTGGTTCCGAGATTACCACTGTACTGCACCTGGAGATACCCTCCAGGTCTGCATTGTTAACTTGCGTCTCAGAAGCCTCTGGCAAACGTCTCTGGTGAAGACCTGCGAAACTCACTCTGCAGGCAGTGTGGAACTGTGAGGGACTGAGGGTGAGCTCAACTCTCAGAAGTAAGATGCTTTTGGACAAGGCGTTCAGCTACATTCTCACGTATGGAACTTAGTATGTAGCACCAGTCTACCACACGAATTACTAGGCAATCGCTGGAATGAGCTTGGAGGCACTAGTCTTGTTTGCCGGGAGATTCCAATTACCTCTCCCAACACTTCCGTCAAACAGCGAGGCTAGGCCTTTTAGAAGTGAAAGGAACCAGCAGGCTGGATGGGGAGGTACAGGCCTTAAGCTCAACTCTCAGAAGTGTGTATGCAGGGGAGACAGATGTCTGTTACCCACTCTGACATGGGAGTTGGAAACTAGCTACACTCTGATTGAAGAAGGCCATTGGAAATCGCTGTATTCAACTCAGATACACGGGAGTTCAGGCCCAATGCTTACACAGGCTTTTCCCACAAACTATCCCAGCCACTAACAGAAAGAGGTTAGCAGGTAAGTCTACAGTCAGGCAGGATGCGGGAGGGTCCTCCCCTGTCCTCAGCTCTCACAGGGAAGCATGCCTAGAAGCCAGCTCTCAACTAGCTGCATTCTTATGACAGTGTGAAGGTAGCAGTATTCTGAGTAAGGAGGTTCCCAGATTACCACTCTACTGCACCTGGAGATACCCTCCAGGTCTGCATTGTTAACTTGCGTCTCAGAAGCCTCTGGCAAACGTCTCTGGTGAAGACGTGCGAAACTCACTCTGCAGGCAGTGTGGAACTGTGAGGGACTGAGGGTGAGCTCAACTCTCAGCAGTAAGATGATTTTGGACAAGGCGTTCAGCTACCTTCTCACATATGGAACTTAGTATGTAGCACCAGTCTACCCCAGGAATTACTGGGAAATCGCTGGATTGAGCTTGGTGGCACTAGTCTTGTGTGCCGGGAGATTCCAGTTACCTCTCCCAACTCTTCGGTGAAGCAGCGAGCCTAGGCCTTTTGGAAGCGAAAGGTAGCTGCAGGCAGGAGGTAGGGTTACAGGCCATAAGCTCAACTCTCAGAAGTGGGTATGCAGGGGAGGCAGATGTCTGCTACCCACTCCGACATGCGAGGGGGAACCTAGCTACACTCTGATGAAGAAGGACGTTGGAAATCGCTGTATTCAACTCAGATACACGTGGGTTCAGGCACAACGATTCCACATGCTTTTCTCACAACCTTTCCCTGCCACTAACATGAGGACGTTAGCAGCTCCTTCTACAGTCAAGCAGGATGCGGGAGGGTTGTGCCCTGTCCTTAGCTCTCACAGGGAAGCATGCCTTGAAGCCAGCTGTCAACTAGCTGCATACTTATGGCAGGGTGAAGGTAGCAGTATTCTGAGACAGGAGGTTCCCAGATTACCACTCTACTGCACCTGGAGATACCCTCCAGGTCTGCATTGTTAACTTGCGTCTCAGAAGCCTCTGGCAAACGTCTCTGGTGAAGACGTCCGAAACTCACTCTGAAGGCAGTGTGGAACTGTGAGGGACTGAGGGTGAGCTCAACTCTCAGAAGTAAGATGTTTTTGGACAAGGCGTTCAACTACCTACTCACGTATGGAACTTAGTATGTCACACCAGTCTTCCACAGGAATTACTAGGAAATCGCTGGATTGAGCTTGGAGGCACTCTTCTTGTGTGCCGGGAGACTCCAATTACCTCTCCCAACACTTCCGTCAAACAGCGAACCTAGGCCTTTTAGAAATGAAAGGAACCAGCAGGCTGGATGGGGAGGTACAGGCCTTAAGCTCAACTCTCAGAAGTGTGTATGCAGGGGAGACAGATGTCTGCTACCCACTCTGACATGGGAGTTGGAAACTAGCTACACTCTGATTGAAGAAAGCCATTGGATATCGCTGTATTCAACTCAGATACACAGGAGTTCAGGCCCAATGCTTACACATGCTTTCTCCAAAACCTCTCTCAGCCACTAAATTTAGGATATTAGCAGCTACGCCTACAGTCAGGCAGGATGCGTGAGGGTTCTGCCCTGTCCTCAGCACTCCCAGGAAAGCATGCCTAGAAGCCAGCTCTCAACTAGCTGCATTCTTATGGCAGTGTGAAGGTAGCAGTATTCTGAGTCAGGAGGTTCCAAGATTACCACTCTACTGCACCTGGAGATACCCTCCAGGTCTGCATTGTTAACTTGCGTCTCAGAAGCCTCTGGCAAACGTCTCTGGTGAAGACCTGCGAAACTCACTCTGCAGGCAGTGTGGAACTGTGAGGGACTGAGGGTGAGCTCAACTTTCAGAAGTAAGATGCTTTTGGACAAGGCGTTCACCTTCCTTCTCACTTATGGAACTTAGTATGTAGCACCAGTCTACCACAGGAATTACTAGGAAATCGCTGGATTCAGCTTGGAGGCACTAGTCTTGTTTGCCGGGAGATTCCAATTACCTCTCCCAACACTTCCGTCAAACAGCGAGGCTAGGCCTTTTAGAAGTGAAAGGAACCAGCAGGCTGGATGGGGAGGTACAGGCCTTAAGCTCAACTCTCAGAAGTGTGTATGCAGGGGAGACAGATGTCTGTTACCCACTCTGACATGGGAGTTGGAAACTAGCTACACTCTGATTGAAGAAGGCCATTGGAAATCGCTGTATTCAACTCAGATACACAGGAGTTCAGGCCCAATGCTTAAACATGCTTTTCCCGCAACCTCTCTCAGCCACTAACATTAGGATGTTAGCAGCTGCGCCTACAGTCAGGCAGGATGCGGGAGGGTTCTGCCCTGTCCTCAGCACTCCCAGGGAAGCATGCCTAGAAGCCAGCTCTCAACTAGCTGCATTCTTATGACAGTGTGAAGGTAGCAGTATTCTGACTAAGGTGGTTCCGAGATTACCACTGTACTGCACCTGGAGATACCCTCCAGGTCTGCATTGTTAACTTGCGTCTCAGAAGCCTGTGGCAAACGTCTCTGGTGAAGACGTGTGAAACTCACTCTGCAGGCAGTGTGGAACTGTGAGGAACTGAGGCGGAGCTCAACTCTCAGCAGTAAGATGATTGTGGACAAGGCGTTCAGCTATCTTCTCACATATGGAACTTAGTATGTAGCACCAGTCTACCCCAGGAATTACTGGGAAATCGCTGGATTGAGCTTGGAGGCACTAGTCTTGTGTGCCGGGAGATTCCAGTTACCTCTCCCAACACTTCGGTGAAGCAGCGAGCCTAGGCCTTTTGGAAGCGAAAGGTAGCTGCAGGCAGGAGGTAGGGTTACAGGCCATAAGCTCAACTCTCAGAAGTGGGTATGCAGGGGAGGCAGATGTCTGCTACCCAGTCCGACATGCGAGGGGGAACCTAGCTACACTCTGATGAAGAAGGACTTTGGAAATCGCTGTATTCAACTCAGATACACGTGGGTTCAGGCACAACGATTCCACATGCTTTTCTCACAACCTTTCCCTGCCACTAACATGAGGACGTTAGCAGCTCCTTCTACAGTCAAGCAGGATGCGGGAGGGTTGTGCCCTGTCCTTAGCTCTCACAGGGAAGCATGCCTTGAAGCCAGCTGTCAACTAGCTGCATACTTATGGCAGGGTGAAGGTAGCAGTATTCTGAGACAGGAGGTTCCCAGATTACCACTCTACTGCACCTGGAGATACCCTCCAGGTCTGCATTGTTAACTTGCGTCTCAGAAGCCTCTGGCAAACGTCTCTGGTGAAGACGTCCGAAACTCACTCTGAAGGCAGTGTGGAACTGTGAGGGACTGAGGGTGAGCTCAACTCTCAGAAGTAAGATGTTTTTGGACAAGGCGTTCAACTACCTACTCACGTATGGAACTTAGTATGTCACACCAGTCTTCCACAGGAATTACTAGGAAATCGCTGGATTGAGCTTGGAGGCACTCTTCTTGTGTGCCGGGAGACTCCAATTACCTCTCCCAACACTTCCGTCAAACAGCGAACCTAGGCCTTTTAGAAATGAAAGGAACCAGCAGGCTGGATGGGGAGGTACAGGCCTTAAGCTCAACTCTCAGAAGTGTGTATGCAGGGGAGACAGATGTCTGCTACCCACTCTGACATGGGAGTTGGAAACTAGCTACACTCTGATTGAAGAAGGCCATTGGATATCGCTGTATTCAACTCAGATACACAGGAGTTCAGGCCCAATGCTTACACATGCTTTCTCCAAAACCTCTCTCAGCCACTAAATTTAGGATGTTAGCAGCTACGCCTACAGTCAGGCAGGATGCGTGAGGGTTCTGCCCTGTCCTCAGCACTCCCAGGAAAGCATGCCTAGAAGCCAGCTCTCAACTAGCTGCATTCTTATGGCAGTGTGAAGGTAGCAGTATTCTGAGTCAGGAGGTTCCAAGATTACCACTCTACTGCACCTGGAGATACCCTCCAGGTCTGCATTGTTAACTTGCGTCTCAAAAGCCTCTGGCAAACGTCTCTGGTGAAGACCTGCGAAACTCACTCTGCAGGCAGTGTGGAACTGTGAGGGACTGAGGGTGAGCTCAACTTTCAGAAGTAAGATGCTTTTGGACAAGGCGTTCACCTTCCTTCTCACTTATGGAACTTAGTATGTAGCACCAGTCTACCACAGGAATTACTAGGAAATCGCTGGATTCAGCTTGGAGGCACTAGTCTTGTTTGCCGGGAGATTCCAATTACCTCTCCCAACACTTCCGTCAAACAGCGAGGCTAGGCCTTTTAGAAGTGAAAGGAACCAGCAGGCTGGATGGGGAGGTACAGGCCTTAAGCTCAACTCTCAGAAGTGTGTATGCAGGGGAGACAGATGTCTGTTACCCACTCTGACATGGGAGTTGGAAACTAGCTACACTCTGATTGAAGAAGGCCATTGGAAATCGCTGTATTCAACTCAGATACACAGGAGTTCAGGCCCAATGCTTAAACATGCTTTTCCCGCAACCTCTCTCAGCCACTAACATTAGGATGTTAGCAGCTGCGCCTACAGTCAGGCAGGATGCGGGAGGGTTCTGCCCTGTCCTCAGCACTCCCAGGGAAGCATGCCTAGAAGCCAGCTCTCAACTAGCTGCATTCTTATGACAGAGTGAAGGTAGCAGTATTCTGACTAAGGTGGTTCCGAGATTACCACTCTACTGCACCTGGAGATACCCTCCAGGTCTGCATTGTTAACTTGCGTCTCAGAAGCCTGTGGCAAACGTCTCTGGTGAAGACGTGTGAAACTCACTCTGCAGGCAGTGTGGAACTGTGAGGAACTGAGGCGGAGCTCAACTCTCAGCAGTAAGATGATTGTGGACAAGGCGTTCAGCTATCTTCTCACATATGGAACTTAGTATGTAGCACCAGTCTACCCCAGGAATTACTGGGAAATCGCTGGATTGAGCTTGGAGGCACTAGTCTTGTGTGCCGGGAGATTCCAGTTACCTCTCCCAACACTTCGGTGAAGCAGCGAGCCTAGGCCTTTTGGAAGCGAAAGGTAGCTGCAGGCAGGAGGTAGGGTTACAGGCCATAAGCTCAACTCTCAGAAGTGGGTATGCAGGGGAGGCAGATGTCTGCTACCCACTCCGACATGCGAGGGGGAACCTAGCTACACTCTGATGAAGAAGGACTTTGGAAATCGCTGTATTCAACTCAGATACACGTGGGTTCAGGCACAACGATTCCACATGCTTTTCTCACAACCTTTCCCTGCCACTAACATGAGGACGTTAGCAGCTCCTTCTACAGTCAAGCAGGATGCGGGAGGGTTGTGCCCTGTCCTTAGCTCTCACAAGGAAGCATGCCTTGAAGCCAGCTGTCAACTAGCTGCATACTTATGGCAGGGTGAAGGTAGCAGTATTCTGAGACAGGAGGTTCCCAGATTACCACTCTACTGCACCTGGAGATACCCTCCAGGTCTGCATTGTTAACTTGCGTCTCAGAAGCCTCTGGCAAACGTCTCTGGTGAAGACGTCCGAAACTCACTCTGAAGTCAGTGTGGAACTGTGAGGGACTGAGGGTGAGCTCAACTCTCAGAAGTAAGATGTTTTTGGACAAGGCGTTCAACTACCTACTCACGTATGGAACTTAGTATGTCACACCAGTCTTCCACAGGAATTACTAGGAAATCGCTGGATTGAGCTTGGAGGCACTCTTCTTGTGTGCCGGGAGACTCCAATTACCTCTCCCAACACTTCCGTCAAACAGCGAACCTAGGCCTTTTAGAAATGAAAGGAACCAGCAGGCTGGATGGGGAGGTACAGGCCTTAAGCTCAACTCTCAGAAGTGTGTATGCAGGGGAGACAGATGTCTGCTACCCACTCTGACATGGGAGTTGGAAACTAGCTACACTCTGATTGAAGAAGGCCATTGGAAATCGCTGTATTCAACTCAGATACACGGGAGTTCAGGCCCAATGCTTACACACGCTTTTCCCACAAACTATCCCAGCCACTAACAAAAAGAGGTTAGCAGGTAAGTCTACAGTCAGGCAGGATGCGGGAGGGTCCTGTCCTGTCCTCAGCTCTCACAGGGAAGCATGCCTTGAAGCCAGCTCTCAACTAGCTGCATTCTTATGACAGGGTGAAGGTAGCAGTATTCTGAGTAAGGTGGTTCCGAGATTACCACTCTACTGCACCTGGAGATACCCTCCAGGTCTGCATTGTTAACTTGCGTCTCAGAAGCCTCTGGCAAACGTCTCTGGTGAAGACCTGCGAAACTCACTCTGCAGGCAGTGTGGAACTGTGAGGGACTGAGGGTGAGCTCAACTCTCAGAAGTAAGATGCTTTTGGACAAGGCGTTCACCTTCCTTCTCACTTATGGAACTTAGTATGTAGCACCAGTCTACCACAGGAATTACTAGGAAATCGCTGGATTCAGCTTGGAGGCACTAGTCTTGTTTGCCGGGAGATTCCAATTACCTCTCCCAACACTTCCGTCAAACAGCGAGGCTAGGCCTTTTAGAAGTGAAAGGAACCAGCAGGCTGGATGGGGAGGTACAGGCCTTAAGCTCAACTCTCAGAAGTGTGTATGCAGGGGAGACAGATGTCTGTTACCCACTCTGACATGGGAGTTGGAAACTAGCTACACTCTGATTGAAGAAGGCCATTGGAAATCGCTGTATTCAACTCAGATACACAGGAGTTCAGGCCCAATGCTTAAACATGCTTTTCCCGCAACCTCTCTCAGCCACTAACATTAGGATGTTAGCAGCTGCGCCTACAGTCAGGCAGGATGCGGGAGGGTTCTGCCCTGTCCTCAGCACTCCCAGGGAAGCATGCCTAGAAGCCAGCTCTCAACTAGCTGCATTCTTATGACAGTGTGAAGGTAGCAGTATTCTGACTAAGGTGGTTCCGAGATTACCACTCTACTGCACCTGGAGATACCCTCCAGGTCTGCATTGTTAACTTGCGTCTCAGAAGCCTGTGGCAAACGTCTCTGGTGAAGACGTGTGAAACTCACTCTGCAGGCAGTGTGGAACTGTGAGGAACTGAGGCGGAGCTCAACTCTCAGCAGTAAGATGATTGTGGACAAGGCGTTCAGCTATCTTCTCACATATGGAACTTAGTATGTAGCACCAGTCTACCCCAGGAATTACTGGGAAATCGCTGGATTGAGCTTGGAGGCACTAGTCTTGTGTGCCGGGAGATTCCAGTTACCTCTCCCAACACTTCGGTGAAGCAGCGAGCCTAGGCCTTTTGGAAGCGAAAGGTAGCTGCAGGCAGGAGGTAGGGTTACAGGCCATAAGCTCAACTCTCAGAAGTGGGTATGCAGGGGAGGCAGATGTCTGCTACCCACTCCGACATGCGAGGGGGAACCTAGCTACACTCTGATGAAGAAGGACTTTGGAAATCGCTGTATTCAACTCAGATACACGTGGGTTCAGGCACAACGATTCCACATGCTTTTCTCACAACCTTTCCCTGCCACTAACATGAGGACGTTAGCAGCTCCTTCTACAGTCAAGCAGGATGCGGGAGGGTGTGCCCTGTCCTTAGCTCTCACAGGGAAGCATGCCTTGAAGCCAGCTGTCAACTAGCTGCATACTTATGGCAGGGTGAAGGTAGCAGTATTCTGAGACAGGAGGTTCCCAGATTACCACTCTACTGCACCTGGAGATACCCTCCAGGTCTGCATTGTTAACTTGCATCTCAGAAGCCTCTGGCAAACGTCTCTGGTGAAGACGTCCGAAACTCACTCTGCAGGCAGTGTGGAACTGTGAGGGACTGAGGGTGAGCTCAACTCTCAGAAGTAAGATGTTTTTGGACAAGGCGTTCAACTACCTACTCACGTATGGAACTTAGTATGTAGCACCAGTCTACACCAGGAATTACTAGGAAATCGCTTGATTGAGCTTGGAGGCACTCGTCTTGTGTGCCGGGAGATTCCAGTTACCTCTCCCAACACTTGCGTCAAGCAGCGAACCTAGGCATTTTGGAAGCGAAAGGTAGCGGCAGGCAGGATGTTGGGTTACAGGCCATAAGCTCAACTCTCAGAAGTGTGTATGCATGGGTGGCAGATGTCTGCTACCCACTCGGACATGGGAGTTGGAACCTAGCTACACTCCTATTGAAGAAGGACTTTGGAAATCGCTGTATTCAACTCAGATACACGGGAGTTCAGGCCCAATGCTTACACATGCTTTTCCCACAAACTATCCCAGCCACTAACAAAAAGAGGTTAGCAGGTAAGTCTACAGTCAGGCAGGATGCGGGAGGGTCCTGCCCTGTCCTCAGCTCTCACAGGGAAGCATGCCTTGAAGCCAGCTCTCAACTAGCTGCATTCTTATGACAGGGTGAAGGTAGCAGTATTCTGAGTAAGGTGGTTCCGAGATTACCACTCTACTGCACCTGGAGATACCCTCCAGGTCTGCATTGTTAACTTGCGTCTCAGAAGCCTCTGGCAAACGTCTCTGGTGAAGACGTGCGAAACTCACTCTGCAGGCAGTGTGGAACTGTGAGGGACTGAGGGTGAGCTCAACTCTCAGAAGTAAGATGCTTTTGGACAATGCGTTCAGCTACATTCTCACGTATGGAACTTAGTATGTAGCACCAGTCTACCACAGGAATTACTAGGCAATCGCTGGAATGAGCTTGGAGGCACTAGTCTTGTTTGCCGGGAGATTCCAATTACCTCTCCCAACACTTCCGTCAAACAGCGAGGCTAGGCCTTTTAGAAGTGAAAGGAACCAGCAGGCTGGATGGGGAGGTACAGGCCTTAAGCTCAACTCTCAGAAGTGTGTATGCAGGGGAGACAGATGTCTGTTACCCACTCTGACATGGGAGTTGGAAACTAGCTACACTCTGATTGAAGAAGGCCATTGGAAATCGCTGTATTCAACTCAGATACACGGGAGTTCAGGCCCAATGCTTACACACGCTTTTCCCACAAACTATCCCAGCCACTAACAAAAAGAGGTTAGCAGGTAAGTCTACAGTCAGGCAGGATGCGGGAGGGTCCTGCCCTGTCCTCAGCTCTCACAGGGAAGCATGCCTTGAAGCCAGCTCTCAACTAGCTGCATTCTTATGACAGGGTGAAGGTAGCAGTATTCTGAGTAAGGTGGTTCCGAGATTACCACTCTACTGCACCTGGAGATACCCTCCAGGTCTGCATTGTTAACTTGCGTCTCAGAAGCCTCTGGCAAACGTCTCTGCTGAAGACCTGCGAAACTCACTCTGCAGGCAGTGTGGAACTGTGAGGGACTGAGGGTGAGCTCAACTCTCAGAAGTAAGATGCTTTTGGACAAGGCGTTCACCTTCCTTCTCACTTATGGAACTTAGTATGTAGCACCAGTCTACCACAGGAATTACTAGGAAATCGCTGGATTCAGCTTGGAGGCACTAGTCTTGTTTGCCGGGAGATTCCAATTACCTCTCCCAACACTTCCGTCAAACAGCGAGGCTAGGCCTTTTAGAAGTGAAAGGAACCAGCAGGCTGGATGGGGAGGTACAGGCCTTAAGCTCAACTCTCAGAAGTGTGTATGCAGGGGAGACAGATGTCTGTTACCCACTCTGACATGGGAGTTGGAAACTAGCTACACTCTGATTGAAGAAGGCCATTGGAAATCGCTGTATTCAACTCAGATACACAGGAGTTCAGGCCCAATGCTTAAACATGCTTTTCCCGCAACCTCTCTCAGCCACTAACATTAGGATGTTAGCAGCTGCGCCTACAGTCAGGCAGGATGCGGGAGGGTTCTGCCCTGTCCTCAGCTCTCCCAGGGAAGCATGCCTAGAAGCCAGCTCTCAACTAGCTGCATTCTTATGACAGTGTGAAGGTAGCAGTATTCTGACTAAGGTGGTTCCGAGATTACCACTCTACTGCACCTGGAGATACCCTCCAGGTCTGCATTGTTAACTTGCGTCTCAGAAGCCTGTGGCAAACGTCTCTGGTGAAGACGTGCGAAACTCACTCTGCAGGCAGTGTGGAACTGTGAGGAACTGAGGCGGAGCTCAACTCTCAGCAGTAAGATGATTGTGGACAAGGCGTTCAGCTATCTTCTCACATATGGAACTTAGTATGTAGCACCAGTCTACCCCAGGAATTACTGGGAAATCGCTGGATTGAGCTTGGAGGCACTAGTCTTGTGTGCCGGGAGATTCCAGTTACCTCTCCCAACACTTCGGTCAAGCAGCGAGCCTAGGCCTTTTGGAAGCGAAAGGTAGCTGCAGGCAGGAGGTAGGGTTACAGGCCATAAGCTCAACTCTCAGAAGTGGGTATGCAGGGGAGGCAGATGTCTGCTACCCACTCCGACATGCGAGGGGGAACCTAGCTACACTCTGATGAAGAAGGACTTTGGAAATCGCTGTATTCAACTCAGATACACGTGGGTTCAGGCACAACGATTCCACATGCTTTTCTCACAACCTTTCCCTGCCACTAACATGAGGACGTTAGCAGCTCCTTCTACAGTCAAGCAGGATGCGGGAGGGTTGTGCCCTGTCCTTAGCTCTCACAGGGAAGCATGCCTTGAAGCCAGCTGTCAACTAGCTGCATACTTATGGCAGGGTGAAGGTAGCAGTATTCTGAGACAGGAGGTTCCCAGATAACCACTCTACTGCACCTGGAGATACCCTCCAGGTCTGCATTGTTAACTTGCGTCTCAGAAGCCTCTGGCAAACGTCTCTGGTGAAGACGTCCGAAACTCACTCTGCAGGCAGTGTGGAACTGTGAGGGACTGAGGGTGAGCTCAACTCTCAGAAGTAAGATGTTTTTGGACAAGGCGTTCAACTACCTACTCACGTATGGAACTTAGTATGTAGCACCAGTCTACCCCAGGAATTACTAGGAAATCGCTTGATTGAGCTTGGAGGCACTCGTCTTGTGTGCCGGGAGATTCCAGTTACCTCTCCCAACACTTGCGTCAAGCAGCGAACCTAGGCATTTTGGAAGCGAAAGGTAGCGGCAGGCAGGATGTTGGGTTACAGGCCATAAGCTCAACTCTCAGAAGTGTGTATGCATGGGTGGCAGATGTCTGCTACCCACTCGGACATGGGAGTTGGAACCTAGCTACACTCCTATTGAAGAAGGACTTTGGAAATCGCTGTATTCAACTCAGATACACGGGAGTTCAGGCCCAATGCTTACACATGCTTTTCCCACAAACTATCCCAGCCACTAACAAAAAGAGGTTAGCAGGTAAGTCTACAGTCAGGCAGGATGCGGGAGGGTCCTGCCCTGTCCTCAGCTCTCACAGGGAAGCATGCCTTGAAGCCAGCTCTCAACTAGCTGCATTCTTATGACAGTGTGAAGGTAGCAGTATTCTGAGTAAGGTGGTTCCGAGATTACCACTCTACTGCACCTGGAGATACCCTCCAGGTCTGCATTGTTAACTTGCGTCTCAGAAGCCTCTGGCAAACGTCTCTGGTGAAGACCTGCGAAACTCACTCTGCAGGCAGTGTGGAACTGTGAGGGACTGAGGGTGAGCTCAACTCTCAGAAGTAAGATGCTTTTGGACAAGGCGTTCAGCTACATTCTCACGTATGGAACTTAGTATGTAGCACCAGTCTACCACACGAATTACTAGGCAATCGCTGGAATGAGCTTGGAGGCACTAGTCTTGTTTGCCGGGAGATTCCAATTACCTCTCCCAACACTTCCGTCAAACAGCGAGGCTAGGCCTTTTAGAAGTGAAAGGAACCAGCAGGCTGGATGGGGAGGTACAGGCCTTAAGCTCAACTCTCAGAAGTGTGTATGCAGGGGAGACAGATGTCTGTTACCCACTCTGACATGGGAGTTGGAAACTAGCTACACTCTGATTGAAGAAGGCCATTGGAAATCGCTGTATTCAACTCAGATACACAGGAGTTCAGGCCCAATGCTTAAACATGCTTTTCCCGCAACCTCTCTCAGCCACTAACATTAGGATGTTAGCAGCTGCGCCTACAGTCAGGCAGGATGCGGGAGGGTTCTGCCCTGTCCTCAGCTCTCCCAGGGAAGCATGCCTAGAAGCCAGCTCTCAACTAGCTGCATTCTTATGACAGTGTGAAGGTAGCAGTATTCTGACTAAGGTGGTTCCGAGATTACCACTCTACTGCACCTGGAGATACCCTCCAGGTCTGCATTGTTAACTTGCGTCTCAGAAGCCTGTGGCAAACGTCTCTGGTGAAGACGTGCGAAACTCACTCTGCAGGCAGTGTGGAACTGTGAGGAACTGAGGCGGAGCTCAACTCTCAGCAGTAAGATGATTGTGGACAAGGCGTTCAGCTATCTTCTCACATATGGAACTTAGTATGTAGCACCAGTCTACCCCAGGAATTACTGGGAAATCGCTGGATTGAGCTTGGAGGCACTAGTCTTGTGTGCCGGGAGATTCCAGTTACCTCTCCCAACACTTCGGTGAAGCAGCGAGCCTAGGCCTTTTGGAAGCGAAAGGTAGCTGCAGGCAGGAGGTAGGGTTACAGGCCATAAGCTCAACTCTCAGAAGTGGGTATGCAGGGGAGGCAGATGTCTGCTACCCAGTCCGACATGCGAGGGGGAACCTAGCTACACTCTGATGAAGAAGGACTTTGGAAATCGCTGTATTCAACTCAGATACACGTGGGTTCAGGCACAACGATTCCACATGCTTTTCTCACAACCTTTCCCTGCCACTAACATGAGGACGTTAGCAGCTCCTTCTACAGTCAAGCAGGATGCGGGAGGGTTGTGCCCTGTCCTTAGCTCTCACAGGGAAGCATGCCTTGAAGCCAGCTGTCAACTAGCTGCATACTTATGGCAGGGTGAAGGTAGCAGTATTCTGAGACAGGAGGTTCCCAGATTACCACTCTACTGCACCTGGAGATACCCTCCAGGTCTGCATTGTTAACTTGCGTCTCAGAAGCCTCTGGCAAACGTCTCTGGTGAAGACGTCCGAAACTCACTCTGAAGGCAGTGTGGAACTGTGAGGGACTGAGGGTGAGCTCAACTCTCAGAAGTAAGATGTTTTTGGACAAGGCGTTCAACTACCTACTCACGTATGGAACTTAGTATGTCACACCAGTCTTCCACAGGAATTACTAGGAAATCGCTGGATTGAGCTTGGAGGCACTCTTCTTGTGTGCCGGGAGACTCCAATTACCTCTCCCAACACTTCCGTCAAACAGCGAACCTAGGCCTTTTAGAAATGAAAGGAACCAGCAGGCTGGATGGGGAGGTACAGGCCTTAAGCTCAACTCTCAGAAGTGTGTATGCAGGGGAGACAGATGTCTGCTACCCACTCTGACATGGGAGTTGGAAACTAGCTACACTCTGATTGAAGAAGGCCATTGGATATCGCTGTATTCAACTCAGATACACAGGAGTTCAGGCCCAATGCTTACACATGCTTTCTCCAAAACCTCTCACAGCCACTAAATTTAGGATGTTAGCAGCTACGCCTACAGTCAGGCAGGATGCGTGAGGGTTCTGCCCTGTCCTCAGCACTCCCAGGAAAGCATGCCTAGAAGCCAGCTCTCAACTAGCTGCATTCTTATGGCAGTGTGAAGGTAGCAGTATTCTGAGTCAGGAGGTTCCAAGATTACCACTCTACTGCACCTGGAGATACCCTCCAGGTCTGCATTGTTAACTTGCGTCTCAGAAGCCTGTGGCAAACGTCTCTGGTGAAGACCTGCGAAACTCACTCTGCAGGCAGTGTGGAACTGTGAGGGACTGAGGGTGAGCTCAACTTTCAGAAGTAAGATGCTTTTGGACAAGGCGTTCACCTTCCTTCTCACTTATGGAACTTAGTATGTAGCACCAGTCTACCACAGGAATTACTAGGAAATCGCTGGATTCAGCTTGGAGGCACTAGTCTTGTTTGCCGGGAGATTCCAATTACCTCTCCCAACACTTCCGTCAAACAGCGAGGCTAGGCCTTTTAGAAGTGAAAGGAACCAGCAGGCTGGATGGGGAGGTACAGGCCTTAAGCTCAACTCTCAGAAGTGTGTATGCAGGGGAGACAGATGTCTGTTACCCACTCTGACATGGGAGTTGGAAACTAGCTACACTCTGATTGAAGAAGGCCATTGGAAATCGCTGTATTCAACTCAGATACACAGGAGTTCAGGCCCAATGCTTAAACATGCTTTTCCCGCAACCTCTCTCAGCCACTAACATTAGGATGTTAGCAGCTGCGCCTACAGTCAGGCAGGATGCGGGAGGGTTCTGCCCTGTCCTCAGCACTCCCAGGGAAGCATGCCTAGAAGCCAGCTCTCAACTAGCTGCATTCTTATGACAGTGTGAAGGTAGCAGTATTCTGACTAAGGTGGTTCCGAGATTACCACTCTACTGCACCTGGAGATACCCTCCAGGTCTGCATTGTTAACTTGCGTCTCAGAAGCCTGTGGCAAACGTCTCTGGTGAAGACGTGTGAAACTCACTCTGCAGGCAGTGTGGAACTGTGAGGAACTGAGGCGGAGCTCAACTCTCAGCAGTAAGATGATTGTGGACAAGGCGTTCAGCTATCTTCTCACATATGGAACTTAGTATGTAGCACCAGTCTACCCCAGGAATTACTGGGAAATCGCTGGATTGAGCTTGGAGGCACTAGTCTTGTGTGCCGGGAGATTCCAGTTACCTCTCCCAACACTTCGGTGAAGCAGCGAGCCTAGGCCTTTTGGAAGCGAAAGGTAGCTGCAGGCAGGAGGTAGGGTTACAGGCCATAAGCTCAACTCTCAGAAGTGGGTATGCAGGGGAGGCAGATGTCTGCTACCCAGTCCCACATGCGAGGGGGAACCTAGCTACACTCTGATGAAGAAGGACGTTGGAAATCGCTGTATTCAACTCAGATACACGTGGGTTCAGGCACAACGATTCCACATGCTTTTCTCACAACCTTTCCCTGCCACTAACATGAGGACGTTAGCAGCTCCTTCTACAGTCAAGCAGGATGCGGGAGGGTTGTGCCCTGTCCTTAGCTCTCACAGGGAAGCATGCCTTGAAGCCAGCTGTCAACTAGCTGCATACTTATGGCAGGGTGAAGGTAGCAGTATTCTGAGACAGGAGGTTCCCAGATTACCACTCTACTGCACCTGGAGATACCCTCCAGGTCTGCATTGTTAACTTGCGTCTCAGAAGCCTCTGGCAAACGTCTCTGGTGAAGACGTCCGAAACTCACTCTGAAGGCAGTGTGGAACTGTGAGGGACTGAGGGTGAGCTCAACTCTCAGAAGTAAGATGTTTTTGGACAAGGCGTTCAACTACCTACTCACGTATGGAACTTAGTATGTCACACCAGTCTTCCACAGGAATTACTAGGAAATCGCTGGATTGAGCTTGGAGGCACTCTTCTTGTGTGCCGGGAGACTCCAATTACCTCTCCCAACACTTCCGTCAAACAGCGAACCTAGGCCTTTTAGAAATGAAAGGAACCAGCAGGCTGGATGGGGAGGTACAGGCCTTAAGCTCAACTCTCAGAAGTGTGTATGCAGGGGAGACAGATGTCTGCTACCCACTCTGACATGGGAGTTGGAAACTAGCTACACTCTGATTGAAGAAGGCCATTGGATATCGCTGTATTCAACTCAGATACACAGGAGTTCAGGCCCAATGCTTACACATGCTTTCTCCAAAACCTCTCTCAGCCACTAAATTTAGGATGTTAGCAGCTACGCCTACAGTCAGGCAGGATGCGTGAGGGTTCTGCCCTGTCCTCAGCACTCCCAGGAAAGCATGCCTAGAAGCCAGCTCTCAACTAGCTGCATTCTTATGGCAGTGTGAAGGTAGCAGTATTCTGAGTCAGGAGGTTCCAAGATTACCACTCTACTGCACCTGGAGATACCCTCCAGGTCTGCATTGTTAACTTGCGTCTCAAAAGCCTCTGGCAAACGTCTCTGGTGAAGACCTGCGAAACTCACTCTGCAGGCAGTGTGGAACTGTGAGGGACTGAGGGTGAGCTCAACTTTCAGAAGTAAGATGCTTTTGGACAAGGCGTTCACCTTCCTTCTCACTTATGGAACTTAGTATGTAGCACCAGTCTACCACAGGAATTACTAGGAAATCGCTGGATTCAGCTTGGAGGCACTAGTCTTGTTTGCCGGGAGATTCCAATTACCTCTCCCAACACTTCCGTCAAACAGCGAGGCTAGGCCTTTTAGAAGTGAAAGGAACCAGCAGGCTGGATGGGGAGGTACAGGCCTTAAGCTCAACTCTCAGAAGTGTGTATGCAGGGGAGACAGATGTCTGTTACCCACTCTGACATGGGAGTTGGAAACTAGCTACACTCTGATTGAAGAAGGCCATTGGAAATCGCTGTATTCAACTCAGATACACAGGAGTTCAGGCCCAATGCTTAAACATGCTTTTCCCGCAACCTCTCTCAGCCACTAACATTAGGATGTTAGCAGCTGCGCCTACAGTCAGGCAGGATGCGGGAGGGTTCTGCCCTGTCCTCAGCACTCCCAGGGAAGCATGCCTAGAAGCCAGCTCTCAACTAGCTGCATTCTTATGACAGTGTGAAGGTAGCAGTGTTCTGACTAAGGTGGTTCCGAGATTACCACTCTACTGCACCTGGAGATACCCTCCAGGTCTGCATTGTTAACTTGCGTCTCAGAAGCCTGTGGCAAACGTCTCTGGTGAAGACGTGTGAAACTCACTCTGCAGGCAGTGTGGAACTGTGAGGAACTGAGGCGGAGCTCAACTCTCAGCAGTAAGATGATTGTGGACAAGGCGTTCAGCTATCTTCTCACATATGGAACTTAGTATGTAGCACCAGTCTACCCCAGGAATTACTGGGAAATCGCTGGATTGAGCTTGGAGGCACTAGTCTTGTGTGCCGGGAGATTCCAGTTACCTCTCCCAACACTTCGGTGAAGCAGCGAGCCTAGGCCTTTTGGAAGCGAAAGGTAGCTGCAGGCAGGAGGTAGGGTTACAGGCCATAAGCTCAACTCTCAGAAGTGGGTATGCAGGGGAGGCAGATGTCTGCTACCCACTCCGACATGCGAGGGGGAACCTAGCTACACTCTGATGAAGAAGGACGTTGGAAATCGCTGTATTCAACTCAGATACACGTGGGTTCAGGCACAACGATTCCACATGCTTTTCTCACAACCTTTCCCTGCCACTAACATGAGGACGTTAGCAGCTCCTTCTACAGTCAAGCAGGATGCGGGAGGGTTGTGCCCTGTCCTTAGCTCTCACAGGGAAGCATGCCTTGAAGCCAGCTGTCAACTAGCTGCATACTTATGGCAGGGTGAAGGTAGCAGTATTCTGAGACAGGAGGTTCCCAGATTACCACTCTACTGCACCTGGAGATACCCTCCAGGTCTGCATTGTTAACTTGCGTCTCAGAAGCCTCTGGCAAACGTCTCTGGTGAAGACGTCCGAAACTCACTCTGAAGGCAGTGTGGAACTGTGAGGGACTGAGGGTGAGCTCAACTCTCAGAAGTAAGATGTTTTTGGACAAGGCGTTCAACTACCTACTCACGTATGGAACTTAGTATGTCACACCAGTCTTCCACAGGAATTACTAGGAAATCGCTGGATTGAGCTTGGAGGCACTCTTCTTGTGTGCCGGGAGACTCCAATTACCTCTCCCAACACTTCCGTCAAACAGCGAACCTAGGCCTTTTAGAAATGAAAGGAACCAGCAGGCTGGATGGGGAGGTACAGGCCTTAAGCTCAACTCTCAGAAGTGTGTATGCAGGGGAGACAGATGTCTGCTACCCACTCTGACATGGGAGTTGGAAACTAGCTACACTCTGATTAAAGAAAGCCATTGGATATCGCTGTATTCAACTCAGATACACAGGAGTTCAGGCCCAATGCTTACACATGCTTTCTCCAAAACCTCTCTCAGCCACTAAATTTAGGATGTTAGCAGCTACGCCTACAGTCAGGCAGGATGCGTGAGGGTTCTGCCCTGTCCTCAGCACTCCCAGGAAAGCATGCCTAGAAGCCAGCTCTCAACTAGCTGCATTCTTATGGCAGTGTGAAGGTAGCAGTATTCTGAGTCAGGAGGTTCCAAGATTACCACTCTACTGCACCTGGAGATACCCTCCAGGTCTGCATTGTTAACTTGCGTCTCAGAAGCCTGTGGCAAACGTCTCTGGTGAAGACCTGCGAAACTCACTCTGCAGGCAGTGTGGAACTGTGAGGGACTGAGGGTGAGCTCAACTTTCAGAAGTAAGATGCTTTTGGACAAGGCGTTCACCTTCCTTCTCACTTATGGAACTTAGTATGTAGCACCAGTCTACCACAGGAATTACTAGGAAATCGCTGGATTCAGCTTGGAGGCACTAGTCTTGTTTGCCGGGAGATTCCAATTACCTCTCCCAACACTTCCGTCAAACAGCGAGGCTAGGCCTTTTAGAAGTGAAAGGAACCAGCAGGCTGGATGGGGAGGTACAGGCCTTAAGCTCAACTCTCAGAAGTGTGTATGCAGGGGAGACAGATGTCTGTTACCCACTCTGACATGGGAGTTGGAAACTAGCTACACTCTGATTGAAGAAGGCCATTGGAAATCGCTGTATTCAACTCAGATACACAGGAGTTCAAGCCCAATGCTTAAACATGCTTTTCCCGCAACCTCTCTCAGCCACTAACATTAGGATGTTAGCAGCTGCGCCTACAGTCAGGCAGGATGCGGGAGGGTTCTGCCCTGTCCTCAGCTCTCACAGGGAAGCATGCCTAGAAGCCAGCTCTCAACTAGCTGCATTCTTACGGCAGTGTGAAGGTAGCAGTATTCTGAGTCAGAAGGTTCCAAGATTACCACTCTACTGCACCTGGAGATACCCTCCAGGTCTGCATTGTTAACTTGCGTCTCAGAAGCCTGTGGCAAACGTCTCTGGTGAAGAAGTGCGAAACTCACTCTGCAGGCAGTGTGGAACTGTGAGGGACTGAGGGTGAGCTCAAATCTCAGCAGTAAGATGATTGTGGACAAGGCGTTCAGCTACATTCTCACGTATGGAACTTAGTATGTAGCACCAGTCTACCGCAGGAATTACTGGGAAATCGCTGGATTGAGCTTGGAGGCACTAGTCTTGTGTGCCGGGAGATTCCAGTTACCTCTCCCAACACTTCGGTGAAGCAGCGAGCCTAGGCCTTTTGGAAGCGAAAGGTAGCTGCAGGCAGGAGGTAGGATTACAGGCCATAAGCTCAACTCTCAGAAGTGGGTATGCAGGGGAGGCAGATGTCTGCTACCCACTCCGACATGCGAGGGGGAACCTAGCTACACTCTGATGAAGAAGGGCTTTGGAAATCGCTGTATTCAACTCAGATACACGTGGGTTCAGGCACAACGATTCCACATGCTTTTCTCACAACCTTTCCCTGCCACTAACATGAGGACGTTAGCAGCTCCTTCTACAGTCAAGCAGGATGCGGGAGGGTGTGCCCTGTCCTTAGCTCTGACAGGGAAGCATGCCTTGAAGCCAGCTGTCAACTAGCTGCATACTTATGGCAGGGTGAAGGTAGCAGTATTCTGAGACAGGAGGTTCCCAGATTACCACTCTACTGCACCTGGAGATACCCTCCAGGTCTGCATTGTTAACTTGCATCTCAGAAGCCTCTGGCAAACGTCTCTGGTGAAGACGTCCGAAACTCACTCTGCAGGCAGTGTGGAACTGTGAGGGACTGAGGGTGAGCTCAACTCTCAGAAGTAAGATGTTTTTGGACAAGGCGTTCAACTACCTACTCACGTATGGAACTTAGTATGTAGCACCAGTCTACACCAGGAATTACTAGGAAATCGCTTGATTGAGCTTGGAGGCACTCGTCTTGTGTGCCGGGAGATTCCAGTTACCTCTCCCAACACTTGCGTCAAGCAGCGAACCTAGGCATTTTGGAAGCGAAAGGTAGCGGCAGGCAGGATGTTGGGTTACAGGCCATAAGCTCAACTCTCAGAAGTGTGTATGCATGGGTGGCAGATGTCTGCTACCCACTCGGACATGGGAGTTGGAACCTAGCTACACTCCTATTGAAGAAGGACTTTGGAAATCGCTGTATTCAACTCAGATACACGGGAGTTCAGGCCCAATGCTTACACATGCTTTTCCCACAAACTATCCCAGCCACTAACAAAAAGAGGTTAGCAGGTAAGTCTACAGTCAGGCAGGATGCGGGAGGGTCCTGCCCTGTCCTCAGCTCTCACAGGGAAGCATGCCTTGAAGCCAGCTCTCAACTAGCTGCATTCTTATGACAGTGTGAAGGTAGCAGTATTCTGAGTAAGGTGGTTCCGAGATTACCACTCTACTGCAACTGGAGATACCCTCCAGGTCTGCATTGTTAACTTGCGTCTCAGAAGCCTCTGGCAAACGTCTCTGGTGAAGACCTGCGAAACTCACTCTGCAGGCAGTGTGGAACTGTGAGGGACTGAGGGTGAGCTCAACTCTCAGAAGTAAGATGCTTTTGGACAAGGCGTTCAGCTACATTCTCACGTATGGAACTTAGTATGTAGCACCAGTCTACCACACGAATTACTAGGCAATCGCTGGAATGAGCTTGGAGGCACTAGTCTTGTTTGCCGGGAGATTCCAATTACCTCTCCCAACACTTCCGTCAAACAGCGAGGCTAGGCCTTTTAGAAGTGAAAGGAACCAGCAGGCTGGATGGGGAGGTACAGGCCTTAAGCTCAACTCTCAGAAGTGTGTATGCAGGGGAGACAGATGTCTGTTACCCACTCTGACATGGGAGTTGGAAACTAGCTACACTCTGATTGAAGAAGGCCATTGGAAATCGCTGTATTCAACTCAGATACACGGGAGTTCAGGCCCAATGCTTACACAGGCTTTTCCCACAAACTATCCCAGCCACTAACAGAAAGAGGTTAGCAGGTAAGTCTACAGTCAGGCAGGATGCGGGAGGGTCCTCCCCTGTCCTCAGCTCTCACAGGGAAGCATGCCTAGAAGCCAGCTCTCAACTAGCTGCATTCTTATGACAGTGTGAAGGTAGCAGTATTCTGAGTAAGGAGGTTCCCAGATTACCACTCTACTGCACCTGGAGATACCCTCCAGGTCTGCATTGTTAACTTGCGTCTCAGAAGCCTCTGGCAAACGTCTCTGGTGAAGACGTGCGAAACTCACTCTGCAGGCAGTGTGGAACTGTGAGGGACTGAGGGTGAGCTCAACTCTCAGCAGTAAGATGATTTTGGACAAGGCGTTCAGCTACCTTCTCACATATGGAACTTAGTATGTAGCACCAGTCTACCCCAGGAATTACTGGGAAATCGCTGGATTGAGCTTGGTGGCACTAGTCTTGTGTGCCGGGAGATTCCAGTTACCTCTCCCAACACTTCGGTGAAGCAGCGAGCCTAGGCCTTTTGGAAGCGAAAGGTAGCTGCAGGCAGGAGGTAGGGTTACAGGCCATAAGCTCAACTCTCAGAAGTGGGTATGCAGGGGAGGCAGATGTCTGCTACCCACTCCGACATGCGAGGGGGAACCTAGCTACACTCTGATGAAGAAGGACGTTGGAAATCGCTGTATTCAACTCAGATACACGTGGGTTCAGGCACAACGATTCCACATGCTTTTCTCACAACCTTTCCCTGCCACTAACATGAGGACGTTAGCAGCTCCTTCTACAGTCAAGCAGGATGCGGGAGGGTTGTGCCCTGTCCTTAGCTCTCACAGGGAAGCATGCCTTGAAGCCAGCTGTCAACTAGCTGCATACTTATGGCAGGGTGAAGGTAGCAGTATTCTGAGACAGGAGGTTCCCAGATTACCACTCTACTGCACCTGGAGATACCCTCCAGGTCTGCATTGTTAACTTGCGTCTCAGAAGCCTCTGGCAAACGTCTCTGGTGAAGACGTCCGAAACTCACTCTGAAGGCAGTGTGGAACTGTGAGGGACTGAGGGTGAGCTCAACTCTCAGAAGTAAGATGTTTTTGGACAAGGCGTTCAACTACCTACTCACGTATGGAACTTAGTATGTCACACAAGTCTTCCACAGGAATTACTAGGAAATCGCTGGATTGAGCTTGGAGGCACTCTTCTTGTGTGCCGGGAGACTCCAATTACCTCTCCCAACACTTCCGTCAAACAGCGAACCTAGGCCTTTTAGAAATGAAAGGAACCAGCAGGCTGGATGGGGAGGTACAGGCCTTAAGCTCAACTCTCAGAAGTGTGTATGCAGGGGAGACAGATGTCTGCTACCCACTCTGACATGGGAGTTGGAAACTAGCTACACTCTGATTGAAGAAAGCCATTGGATATCGCTGTATTCAACTCAGATACACAGGAGTTCAGGCCCAATGCTTACACATGCTTTCTCCAAAACCTCTCTCAGCCACTAAATTTAGGATATTAGCAGCTACGCCTACAGTCAGGCAGGATGCGTGAGGGTTCTGCCCTGTCCTCAGCACTCCCAGGAAAGCATGCCTAGAAGCCAGCTCTCAACTAGCTGCATTCTTATGGCAGTGTGAAGGTAGCAGTATTCTGAGTCAGGAGGTTCCAAGATTACCACTCTACTGCACCTGGAGATACCCTCCAGGTCTGCATTGTTAACTTGCGTCTCAGAAGCCTCTGGCAAACGTCTCTGGTGAAGACCTGCGAAACTCACTCTGCAGGCAGTGTGGAACTGTGAGGGACTGAGGGTGAGCTCAACTTTCAGAAGTAAGATGCTTTTGGACAAGGCGTTCACCTTCCTTCTCACTTATGGAACTTAGTATGTAGCACCAGTCTACCACAGGAATTACTAGGAAATCGCTGGATTCAGCTTGGAGGCACTAGTCTTGTTTGCCGGGAGATTCCAATTACCTCTCCCAACACTTCCGTCAAACAGCGAGGCTAGGCCTTTTAGAAGTGAAAGGAACCAGCAGGCTGGATGGGGAGGTACAGGCCTTAAGCTCAACTCTCAGAAGTGTGTATGCAGGGGAGACAGATGTCTGTTACCCACTCTGACATGGGAGTTGGAAACTAGCTACACTCTGATTGAAGAAGGCCATTGGAAATCGCTGTATTCAACTCAGATACACAGGAGTTCAGGCCCAATGCTTAAACATGCTTTTCCCGCAACCTCTCTCAGCCACTAACATTAGGATGTTAGCAGCTGCGCCTACAGTCAGGCAGGATGCGGGAGGGTTCTGCCCTGTCCTCAGCACTCCCAGGGAAGCATGCCTAGAAGCCAGCTCTCAACTAGCTGCATTCTTATGACAGTGTGAAGGTAGCAGTATTCTGACTAAGGTGGTTCCGAGATTACCACTGTACTGCACCTGGAGATACCCTCCAGGTCTGCATTGTTAACTTGCGTCTCAGAAGCCTGTGGCAAACGTCTCTGGTGAAGACGTGTGAAACTCACTCTGCAGGCAGTGTGGAACTGTGAGGAACTGAGGCGGAGCTCAACTCTCAGCAGTAAGATGATTGTGGACAAGGCGTTCAGCTATCTTCTCACATATGGAACTTAGTATGTAGCACCAGTCTACCCCAGGAATTACTGGGAAATCGCTGGATTGAGCTTGGAGGCACTAGTCTTGTGTGCCGGGAGATTCCAGTTACCTCTCCCAACACTTCGGTGAAGCAGCGAGCCTAGGCCTTTTGGAAGCGAAAGGTAGCTGCAGGCAGGAGGTAGGGTTACAGGCCATAAGCTCAACTCTCAGAAGTGGGTATGCAGGGGAGGCAGATGTCTGCTACCCAGTCCGACATGCGAGGGGGAACCTAGCTACACTCTGATGAAGAAGGACTTTGGAAATCGCTGTATTCAACTCAGATACACGTGGGTTCAGGCACAACGATTCCACATGCTTTTCTCACAACCTTTCCCTGCCACTAACATGAGGACGTTAGCAGCTCCTTCTACACTCAAGCAGGATGCGGGAGGGTTGTGCCCTGTCCTTAGCTCTCACAGGGAAGCATGCCTTGAAGCCAGCTGTCAACTAGCTGCATACTTATGGCAGGGTGAAGGTAGCAGTATTCTGAGACAGGAGGTTCCCAGATTACCACTCTACTGCACCTGGAGATACCCTCCAGGTCTGCATTGTTAACTTGCGTCTCAGAAGCCTCTGGCAAACGTCTCTGGTGAAGACGTCCGAAACTCACTCTGAAGGCAGTGTGGAACTGTGAGGGACTGAGGGTGAGCTCAACTCTCAGAAGTAAGATGTTTTTGGACAAGGCGTTCAACTACCTACTCACGTATGGAACTTAGTATGTCACACCAGTCTTCCACAGGAATTACTAGGAAATCGCTGGATTGAGCTTGGAGGCACTCTTCTTGTGTGCCGGGAGACTCCAATTACCTCTCCCAACACTTCCGTCAAACAGCGAACCTAGGCCTTTTAGAAATGAAAGGAACCAGCAGGCTGGATGGGGAGGTACAGGCCTTAAGCTCAACTCTCAGAAGTGTGTATGCAGGGGAGACAGATGTCTGCTACCCACTCTGACATGGGAGTTGGAAACTAGCTACACTCTGATTGAAGAAGGCCATTGGATATCGCTGTATTCAACTCAGATACACAGGAGTTCAGGCCCAATGCTTACACATGCTTTCTCCAAAACCTCTCACAGCCACTAAATTTAGGATGTTAGCAGCTACGCCTACAGTCAGGCAGGATGCGTGAGGGTTCTGCCCTGTCCTCAGCACTCCCAGGAAAGCATGCCTAGAAGCCAGCTCTCAACTAGCTGCATTCTTATGGCAGTGTGAAGGTAGCAGTATTCTGAGTCAGGAGGTTCCAAGATTACCACTCTACTGCACCTGGAGATACCCTCCAGGTCTGCATTGTTAACTTGCGTCTCAGAAGCCTGTGGCAAACGTCTCTGGTGAAGACCTGCGAAACTCACTCTGCAGGCAGTGTGGAACTGTGAGGGACTGAGGGTGAGCTCAACTTTCAGAAGTAAGATGCTTTTGGACAAGGCGTTCACCTTCCTTCTCACTTATGGAACTTAGTATGTAGCACCAGTCTACCACAGGAATTACTAGGAAATCGCTGGATTCAGCTTGGAGGCACTAGTCTTGTTTGCCGGGAGATTCCAATTACCTCTCCCAACACTTCCGTCAAACAGCGAGGCTAGGCCTTTTAGAAGTGAAAGGAACCAGCAGGCTGGATGGGGAGGTACAGGCCTTAAGCTCAACTCTCAGAAGTGTGTATGCAGGGGAGACAGATGTCTGTTACCCACTCTGACATGGGAGTTGGAAACTAGCTACACTCTGATTGAAGAAGGCCATTGGAAATCGCTGTATTCAACTCAGATACACAGGAGTTCAGGCCCAATGCTTAAACATGCTTTTCCGGCAACCTCTCTCAGCCACTAACATTAGGATGTTAGCAGCTGCGCCTACAGTCAGGCAGGATGCGGGAGGGTTCTGCCCTGTCCTCAGCACTCCCAGGGAAGCATGCCTAGAAGCCAGCTCTCAACTAGCTGCATTCTTATGACAGTGTGAAGGTAGCAGTATTCTGACTAAGGTGGTTCCGAGATTACCACTCTACTGCACCTGGAGATACCCTCCAGGTCTGCATTGTTAACTTGCGTCTCAGAAGCCTGTGGCAAACGTCTCTGGTGAAGACGTGTGAAACTCACTCTGCAGGCAGTGTGGAACTGTGAGGAACTGAGGCGGAGCTCAACTCTCAGCAGTAAGATGATTGTGGACAAGGCGTTCAGCTATCTTCTCACATATGGAACTTAGTATGTAGCACCAGTCTACCCCAGGAATTACTGGGAAATCGCTGGATTGAGCTTGGAGGCACTAGTCTTGTGTGCCGGGAGATTCCAGTTACCTCTCCCAACACTTCGGTGAAGCAGCGAGCCTAGGCCTTTTGGAAGCGAAAGGTAGCTGCAGGCAGGAGGTAGGGTTACAGGCCATAAGCTCAACTCTCAGAAGTGGGTATGCAGGGGAGGCAGATGTCTGCTACCCAGTCCCACATGCGAGGGGGAACCTAGCTACACTCTGATGAAGAAGGACTTTGGAAATCGCTGTATTCAACTCAGATACACGTGGGTTCAGGCACAACGATTCCACATGCTTTTCTCACAACCTTTCCCTGCCACTAACATGAGGACGTTAGCAGCTCCTTCTACAGTCAAGCAGGATGCGGGAGGGTTGTGCCCTGTCCTTAGCTCTCACAGGGAAGCATGCCTTGAAGCCAGCTGTCAACTAGCTGCATACTTATGGCAGGGTGAAGGTAGCAGTATTCTGAGACAGGAGGTTCCCAGATTACCACTCTACTGCACCTGGAGATACCCTCCAGGTCTGCATTGTTAACTTGCTTCTCAGAAGCCTCTGGCAAACGTCTCTGGTGTAGACGTCCGAAACTCACTCTGAAGGCAGTGTGGAACTGTGAGGGACTGAGGGTGAGCTCAACTCTCAGAAGTAAGATGTTTTTGGACAAGGCGTTCAACTACCTACTCACGTATGGAACTTAGTATGTCACACCAGTCTTCCACAGGAATTACTAGGAAATCGCTGGATTGAGCTTGGAGGCACTCTTCTTGTGTGCCGGGAGACTCCAATTACCTCTCCCAACACTTCCGTCAAACAGCGAACCTAGGCCTTTTAGAAATGAAAGGAACCAGCAGGCTGGATGGGGAGGTACAGGCCTTAAGCTCAACTCTCAGAAGTGTGTATGCAGGGGAGACAGATGTCTGCTACCCACTCTGACATGGGAGTTGGAAACTAGCTACACTCTGATTGAAGAAGGCCATTGGATATCGCTGTATTCAACTCAGATACACAGGAGTTCAGGCCCAATGCTTACACATGCTTTCTCCAAAACCTCTCTCAGCCACTAAATTTAGGATGTTAGCAGCTACGCCTACAGTCAGGCAGGATGCGTGAGGGTTCTGCCCTGTCCTCAGCACTCCCAGGAAAGCATGCCTAGAAGCCAGCTCTCAACTAGCTGCATTCTTATGGCAGTGTGAAGGTAGCAGTATTCTGAGTCAGGAGGTTCCAAGATTACCACTCTACTGCACCTGGAGATACCCTCCAGGTCTGCATTGTTAACTTGCGTCTCAAAAGCCTCTGGCAAACGTCTCTGGTGAAGACCTGCGAAACTCACTCTGCAGGCAGTGTGGAACTGTGAGGGACTGAGGGTGAGCTCAACTTTCAGAAGTAAGATGCTTTTGGACAAGGCGTTCACCTTCCTTCTCACTTATGGAACTTAGTATGTAGCACCAGTCTACCACAGGAATTACTAGGAAATCGCTGGATTCAGCTTGGAGGCACTAGTCTTGTTTGCCGGGAGATTCCAATTACCTCTCCCAACACTTCCGTCAAACAGCGAGGCTAGGCCTTTTAGAAGTGAAAGGAACCAGCAGGCTGGATGGGGAGGTACAGGCCTTAAGCTCAACTCTCAGAAGTGTGTATGCAGGGGAGACAGATGTCTGTTACCCACTCTGACATGGGAGTTGGAAACTAGCTACACTCTGATTGAAGAAGGCCATTGGAAATCGCTGTATTCAACTCAGATACACAGGAGTTCAGGCCCAATGCTTAAACATGCTTTTCCCGCAACCTCTCTCAGCCACTAACATTAGGATGTTAGCAGCTGCGCCTACAGTCAGGCAGGATGCGGGAGGGTTCTGCCCTGTCCTCAGCACTCCCAGGGAAGCATGCCTAGAAGCCAGCTCTCAACTAGCTGCATTCTTATGACAGTGTGAAGGTAGCAGTATTCTGACTAAGGTGGTTCCGAGATTACCACTGTACTGCACCTGGAGATACCCTCCAGGTCTGCATTGTTAACTTGCGTCTCAGAAGCCTGTGGCAAACGTCTCTGGTGAAGACGTGTGAAACTCACTCTGCAGGCAGTGTGGAACTGTGAGGAACTGAGGCGGAGCTCAACTCTCAGCAGTAAGATGATTGTGGACAAGGCGTTCAGCTATCTTCTCACATATGGAACTTAGTATGTAGCACCAGTCTACCCCAGGAATTACTGGGAAATCGCTGGATTGAGCTTGGAGGCACTAGTCTTGTGTGCCGGGAGATTCCAGTTACCTCTCCCAACACTTCGGTGAAGCAGCGAGCCTAGGCCTTTTGGAAGCGAAAGGTAGCTGCAGGCAGGAGGTAGGGTTACAGGCCATAAGCTCAACTCTCAGAAGTGGGTATGCAGGGGAGGCAGATGTCTGCTACCCAGTCCGACATGCGAGGGGGAACCTAGCTACACTCTGATGAAGAAGGACTTTGGAAATCGCTGTATTCAACTCAGATACACGTGGGTTCAGGCACAACGATTCCACATGCTTTTCTCACAACCTTTCCCTGCCACTAACATGAGGACGTTAGCAGCTCCTTCTACAGTCAAGCAGGATGCGGGAGGGTGTGCCCTGTCCTTAGCTCTCACAGGGAAGCATGCCTTGAAGCCAGCTGTCAACTAGCTGCATACTTATGGCAGGGTGAAGGTAGCAGTATTCTGAGACAGGAGGTTCCCAGATTACCACTCTACTGCACCTGGAGATACCCTCCAGGTCTGCATTGTTAACTTGCATCTCAGAAGCCTCTGGCAAACGTCTCTGGTGAAGACGTCCGAAACTCACTCTGCAGGCAGTGTGGAACTGTGAGGGACTGAGGGTGAGCTCAACTCTCAGAAGTAAGATGTTTTTGGACAAGGCGTTCAACTACCTACTCACGTATGGAACTTAGTATGTAGCACCAGTCTACACCAGGAATTACTAGGAAATCGCTTGATTGAGCTTGGAGGCACTCGTCTTGTGTGCCGGGAGATTCCAGTTACCTCTCCCAACACTTGCGTCAAGCAGCGAACCTAGGCATTTTGGAAGCGAAAGGTAGCGGCAGGCAGGATGTTGGGTTACAGGCCATAAGCTCAACTCTCAGAAGTGTGTATGCATGGGTGGCAGATGTCTGCTACCCACTCGGACATGGGAGTTGGAACCTAGCTACACTCCTATTGAAGAAGGACTTTGGAAATCGCTGTATTCAACTCAGATACACGGGAGTTCAGGCCCAATGCTTACACATGCTTTTCCCACAAACTATCCCAGCCACTAACAAAAAGAGGTTAGCAGGTAAGTCTACAGTCAGGCAGGATGCGGGAGGGTCCTGCCCTGTCCTCAGCTCTCACAGGGAAGCATGCCTTGAAGCCAGCTCTCAACTAGCTGCATTCTTATGACAGTGTGAAGGTAGCAGTATTCTGAGTAAGGTGGTTCCGAGATTACCACTCTACTGCACCTGGAGATACCCTCCAGGTCTGCATTGTTAACTTGCGTCTCAGAAGCCTCTGGCAAACGTCTCTGGTGAAGACCTGCGAAACTCACTCTGCAGGCAGTGTGGAACTGTGAGGGACTGAGGGTGAGCTCAACTCTCAGAAGTAAGATGCTTTTGGACAAGGCGTTCAGCTACATTCTCACGTATGGAACTTAGTATGTAGCACCAGTCTACCACACGAATTACTAGGCAATCGCTGGAATGAGCTTGGAGGCACTAGTCTTGTTTGCCGGGAGATTCCAATTACCTCTCCCAACACTTCCGTCAAACAGCGAGGCTAGGCCTTTTAGAAGTGAAAGGAACCAGCAGGCTGGATGGGGAGGTACAGGCCTTAAGCTCAACTCTCAGAAGTGTGTATGCAGGGGAGACAGATGTCTGTTACCCACTCTGACATGGGAGTTGGAAACTAGCTACACTCTGATTGAAGAAGGCCATTGGAAATCGCTGTATTCAACTCAGATACACGGGAGTTCAGGCCCAATGCTTACACAGGCTTTTCCCACAAACTATCCCAGCCACTAACAGAAAGAGGTTAGCAGGTAAGTCTACAGTCAGGCAGGATGCGGGAGGGTCCTCCCCTGTCCTCAGCTCTCACAGGGAAGCATGCCTAGAAGCCAGCTCTCAACTAGCTGCATTCTTATGACAGTGTGAAGGTAGCAGTATTCTGAGTAAGGAGGTTCCCAGATTACCACTCTACTGCACCTGGAGATACCCTCCAGGTCTGCATTGTTAACTTGCGTCTCAGAAGCCTCTGGCAAACGTCTCTGGTGAAGACGTGCGAAACTCACTCTGCAGGCAGTGTGGAACTGTGAGGGACTGAGGGTGAGCTCAACTCTCAGCAGTAAGATGATTTTGGACAAGGCGTTCAGCTACCTTCTCACATATGGAACTTAGTATGTAGCACCAGTCTACCCCAGGAATTACTGGGAAATCGCTGGATTGAGCTTGGTGGCACTAGTCTTGTGTGCCGGGAGATTCCAGTTACCTCTCCCAACACTTCGGTGAAGCAGCGAGCCTAGGCCTTTTGGAAGCGAAAGGTAGCTGCAGGCAGGAGGTAGGGTTACAGGCCATAAGCTCAACTCTCAGAAGTGGGTATGCAGGGGAGGCAGATGTCTGCTACCCACTCCGACATGCGAGGGGGAACCTAGCTACACTCTGATGAAGAAGGACGTTGGAAATCGCTGTATTCAACTCAGATACACGTGGGTTCAGGCACAACGATTCCACATGCTTTTCTCACAACCTTTCCCTGCCACTAACATGAGGACGTTAGCAGCTCCTTCTACAGTCAAGCAGGATGCGGGAGGGTTGTGCCCTGTCCTTAGCTCTCACAGGGAAGCATGCCTTGAAGCCAGCTGTCAACTAGCTGCATACTTATGGCAGGGTGAAGGTAGCAGTATTCTGAGACAGGAGGTTCCCAGATTACCACTCTACTGCACCTGGAGATACCCTCCAGGTCTGCATTGTTAACTTGCGTCTCAGAAGCCTCTGGCAAACGTCTCTGGTGAAGACGTCCGAAACTCACTCTGAAGGCAGTGTGGAACTGTGAGGGACTGAGGGTGAGCTCAACTCTCAGAAGTAAGATGTTTTTGGACAAGGCGTTCAACTACCTACTCACGTATGGAACTTAGTATGTCACACCAGTCTTCCACAGGAATTACTAGGAAATCGCTGGATTGAGCTTGGAGGCACTCTTCTTGTGTGCCTGGAGACTCCAATTACCTCTCCCAACACTTCCGTCAAACAGCGAACCTAGGCCTTTTAGAAATGAAAGGAACCAGCAGGCTGGATGGGGAGGTACAGGCCTTAAGCTCAACTCTCAGAAGTGTGTATGCAGGGGAGACAGATGTCTGCTACCCACTCTGACATGGGAGTTGGAAACTAGCTACACTCTGATTGAAGAAGGCCATTGGATATCGCTGTATTCAACTCAGATACACAGGAGTTCAGGCCCAATGCTTACACATGCTTTCTCCAAAACCTCTCACAGCCACTAAATTTAGGATGTTAGCAGCTACGCCTACAGTCAGGCAGGATGCGTGAGGGTTCTGCCCTGTCCTCAGCACTCCCAGGAAAGCATGCCTAGAAGCCAGCTCTCAACTAGCTGCATTCTTATGGCAGTGTGAAGGTAGCAGTATTCTGAGTCAGGAGGTTCCAAGATTACCACTCTACTGCACCTGGAGATACCCTCCAGGTCTGCATTGTTAACTTGCGTCTCAGAAGCCTGTGGCAAACGTCTCTGGTGAAGACCTGCGAAACTCACTCTGCAGGCAGTGTGGAACTGTGAGGGACTGAGGGTGAGCTCAACTTTCAGAAGTAAGATGCTTTTGGACAAGGCGTTCACCTTCCTTCTCACTTATGGAACTTAGTATGTAGCACCAGTCTACCACAGGAATTACTAGGAAATCGCTGGATTCAGCTTGGAGGCACTAGTCTTGTTTGCCGGGAGATTCCAATTACCTCTCCCAACACTTCCGTCAAACAGCGAGGCTAGGCCTTTTAGAAGTGAAAGGAACCAGCAGGCTGGATGGGGAGGTACAGGCCTTAAGCTCAACTCTCAGAAGTGTGTATGCAGGGGAGACAGATGTCTGTTACCCACTCTGACATGGGAGTTGGAAACTAGCTACACTCTGATTGAAGAAGGCCATTGGAAATCGCTGTATTCAACTCAGATACACAGGAGTTCAGGCCCAATGCTTAAACATGCTTTTCCCGCAACCTCTCTCAGCCACTAACATTAGGATGTTAGCAGCTGCGCCTACAGTCAGGCAGGATGCGGGAGGGTTCTGCCCTGTCCTCAGCACTCCCAGGGAAGCATGCCTAGAAGCCAGCTCTCAACTAGCTGCATTCTTATGACAGTGTGAAGGTAGCAGTATTCTGACTAAGGTGGTTCCGAGATTACCACTCTACTGCACCTGGAGATACCCTCCAGGTCTGCATTGTTAACTTGCGTCTCAGAAGCCTGTGGCAAACGTCTCTGGTGAAGACGTGTGAAACTCACTCTGCAGGCAGTGTGGAACTGTGAGGAACTGAGGCGGAGCTCAACTCTCAGCAGTAAGATGATTGTGGACAAGGCGTTCAGCTATCTTCTCACATATGGAACTTAGTATGTAGCACCAGTCTACCCCAGGAATTACTGGGAAATCGCTGGATTGAGCTTGGAGGCACTAGTCTTGTGTGCCGGGAGATTCCAGTTACCTCTCCCAACACTTCGGTGAAGCAGCGAGCCTAGGCCTTTTGGAAGCGAAAGGTAGCTGCAGGCAGGAGGTAGGGTTACAGGCCATAAGCTCAACTCTCAGAAGTGGGTATGCAGGGGAGGCAGATGTCTGCTACCCAGTCCCACATGCGAGGGGGAACCTAGCTACACTCTGATGAAGAAGGACTTTGGAAATCGCTGTATTCAACTCAGATACACGTGGGTTCAGGCACAACGATTCCACATGCTTTTCTCACAACCTTTCCCTGCCACTAACATGAGGACGTTAGCAGCTCCTTCTACAGTCAAGCAGGATGCGGGAGGGTTGTGCCCTGTCCTTAGCTCTCACAGGGAAGCATGCCTTGAAGCCAGCTGTCAACTAGCTGCATACTTATGGCAGGGTGAAGGTAGCAGTATTCTGAGACAGGAGGTTCCCAGATTACCACTCTACTGCACCTGGAGATACCCTCCAGGTCTGCATTGTTAACTTGCGTCTCAGAAGCCTCTGGCAAACGTCTCTGGTGAAGACGTCCGAAACTCACTCTGAAGGCAGTGTGGAACTGTGAGGGACTGAGGGTGAGCTCAACTCTCAGAAGTAAGATGTTTTTGGACAAGGCGTTCAACTACCTACTCACGTATGGAACTTAGTATGTCACACCAGTCTTCCACAGGAATTACTAGGAAATCGCTGGATTGAGCTTGGAGGCACTCTTCTTGTGTGCCGGGAGACTCCAATTACCTCTCCCAACACTTCCGTCAAACAGCGAACCTAGGCCTTTTAGAAATGAAAGGAACCAGCAGGCTGGATGGGGAGGTACAGGCCTTAAGCTCAACTCTCAGAAGTGTGTATGCAGGGGAGACAGATGTCTGCTACCCACTCTGACATGGGAGTTGGAAACTAGCTACACTCTGATTGAAGAAGGCCATTGGATATCGCTGTATTCAACTCAGATACACAGGAGTTCAGGCCCAATGCTTACACATGCTTTCTCCAAAACCTCTCTCAGCCACTAAATTTAGGATGTTAGCAGCTACGCCTACAGTCAGGCAGGATGCGTGAGGGTTCTGCCCTGTCCTCAGCACTCCCAGGAAAGCATGCCTAGAAGCCAGCTCTCAACTAGCTGCATTCTTATGGCAGTGTGAAGGTAGCAGTATTCTGAGTCAGGAGGTTCCAAGATTACCACTCTACTGCACCTGGAGATACCCTCCAGGTCTGCATTGTTAACTTGCGTCTCAAAAGCCTCTGGCAAACGTCTCTGGTGAAGACCTGCGAAACTCACTCTGCAGGCAGTGTGGAACTGTGAGGGACTGAGGGTGAGCTCAACTTTCAGAAGTAAGATGCTTTTGGACAAGGCGTTCACCTTCCTTCTCACTTATGGAACTTAGTATGTAGCACCAGTCTACCACAGGAATTACTAGGAAATCGCTGGATTCAGCTTGGAGGCACTAGTCTTGTTTGCCGGGAGATTCCAATTACCTCTCCCAACACTTCCGTCAAACAGCGAGGCTAGGCCTTTTAGAAGTGAAAGGAACCAGCAGGCTGGATGGGGAGGTACAGGCCTTAAGCTCAACTCTCAGAAGTGTGTATGCAGGGGAGACAGATGTCTGTTACCCACTCTGACATGGGAGTTGGAAACTAGCTACACTCTGATTGAAGAAGGCCATTGGAAATCGCTGTATTCAACTCAGATACACAGGAGTTCAGGCCCAATGCTTAAACATGCTTTTCCCGCAACCTCTCTCAGCCACTAACATTAGGATGTTAGCAGCTGCGCCTACAGTCAGGCAGGATGCGGGAGGGTTCTGCCCTGTCCTCAGCACTCCCAGGGAAGCATGCCTAGAAGCCAGCTCTCAACTAGCTGCATTCTTATGACAGTGTGAAGGTAGCAGTATTCTGACTAAGGTGGTTCCGAGATTACCACTCTACTGCACCTGGAGATACCCTCCAGGTCTGCATTGTTAACTTGCGTCTCAGAAGCCTGTGGCAAACGTCTCTGGTGAAGACGTGTGAAACTCACTCTGCAGGCAGTGTGGAACTGTGAGGAACTGAGGCGGAGCTCAACTCTCAGCAGTAAGATGATTGTGGACAAGGCGTTCAGCTATCTTCTCACATATGGAACTTAGTATGTAGCACCAGTCTACCCCAGGAATTACTGGGAAATCGCTGGATTGAGCTTGGAGGCACTAGTCTTGTGTGCCGGGAGATTCCAGTTACCTCTCCCAACACTTCGGTGAAGCAGCGAGCCTAGGCCTTTTGGAAGCGAAAGGTAGCTGCAGGCAGGAGGTAGGGTTACAGGCCATAAGCTCAACTCTCAGAAGTGGGTATGCAGGGGAGGCAGATGTCTGCTACCCAGTCCGACATGCGAGGGGGAACCTAGCTACACTCTGATGAAGAAGGACTTTGGAAATCGCTGTATTCAACTCAGATACACGTGGGTTCAGGCACAACGATTCCACATGCTTTTCTCACAACCTTTCCCTGCCACTAACATGAGGACGTTAGCAGCTCCTTCTACAGTCAAGCAGGATGCGGGAGGGTTGTGCCCTGTCCTTAGCTCTCACAGGGAAGCATGCCTTGAAGCCAGCTGTCAACTAGCTGCATACTTATGGCAGGGTGAAGGTAGCAGTATTCTGAGACAGGAGGTTCCCAGATTACCACTCTACTGCACCTGGAGATACCCTCCAGGTCTGCATTGTTAACTTGCGTCTCAGAAGCCTCTGGCAAACGTCTCTGGTGAAGACGTCCGAAACTCACTCTGAAGGCAGTGTGGAACTGTGAGGGACTGAGGGTGAGCTCAACTCTCAGAAGTAAGATGTTTTTGGACAAGGCGTTCAACTACCTACTCACGTATGGAACTTAGTATGTCACACCAGTCTTCCACAGGAAATACTAGGAAATCGCTGGATTGAGCTTGGAGGCACTCTTCTTGTGTGCCGGGAGACTCCAATTACCTCTCCCAACACTTCCGTCAAACAGCGAACCTAGGCCTTTTAGAAATGAAAGGAACCAGCAGGCTGGATGGGGAGGTACAGGCCTTAAGCTCAACTCTCAGAAGTGTGTATGCAGGGGAGACAGATGTCTGCTACCCACTCTGACATGGGAGTTGGAAACTAGCTACACTCTGATTGAAGAAGGCCATTGGAAATCGCTGTATTCAACTCAGATACACAGGAGTTCAAGCCCAATGCTTAAACACGCTTTTCCCGCAACCTCTCTCAGCCACTAACATTAGGATGTTAGCAGCTGCGCCTACAGTCAGGCAGGATGCGGGAGGGTTCTGCCCTGTCCTCAGCTCTCACAGGGAAGCATGCCTAGAAGCCAGCTCTCAACTAGCTGCATTCTTACGGCAGTGTGAAGGTAGCAGTATTCTGAGTCAGAAGGTTCCAAGATTACCACTCTACTGCACCTGGAGATACCCTCCAGGTCTGCATTGTTAACTTGCGTCTCAGAAGCCTGTGGCAAACGTCTCTGGTGAAGAAGTGCGAAACTCACTCTGCAGGCAGTGTGGAACTGTGAGGGACTGAGGGTGAGCTCAAATCTCAGCAGTAAGATGATTGTGGACAAGGCGTTCAGCTACATTCTCACGTATGGAACTTAGTATGTAGCACCAGTCTACCGCAGGAATTACTGGGAAATCGCTGGATTGAGCTTGGAGGCACTAGTCTTGTGTGCCGGGAGATTCCAGTTACCTCTCCCAACACTTCGGTGAAGCAGCGAGCCTAGGCCTTTTGGAAGCGAAAGGTAGCTGCAGGCAGGAGGTAGGATTACAGGCCATAAGCTCAACTCTCAGAAGTGGGTATGCAGGGGAGGCAGATGTCTGCTACCCACTCCGACATGCGAGGGGGAACCTAGCTACACTCTGATGAAGAAGGGCTTTGGAAATCGCTGTATTCAACTCAGATACACGTGGGTTCAGGCACAACGATTCCACATGCTTTTCTCACAACCTTTCCCTGCCACTAACATGAGGACGTTAGCAGCTCCTTCTACAGTCAAGCAGGATGCGGGAGGGTGTGCCCTGTCCTTAGCTCTCACAGGGAAGCATGCCTTGAAGCCAGCTGTCAACTAGCTGCATACTTATGGCAGGGTGAAGGTAGCAGTATTCTGAGACAGGAGGTTCCCAGATTACCACTCTACTGCACCTGGAGATACCCTCCAGGTCTGCATTGTTAACTTGCATCTCAGAAGCCTCTGGCAAACGTCTCTGGTGAAGACGTCCGAAACTCACTCTGCAGGCAGTGTGGAACTGTGAGGGACTGAGGGTGAGCTCAACTCTCAGAAGTAAGATGTTTTTGGACAAGGCGTTCAACTACCTACTCACGTATGGAACTTAGTATGTAGCACCAGTCTACACCAGGAATTACTAGGAAATCGCTTGATTGAGCTTGGAGGCACTCGTCTTGTGTGCCGGGAGATTCCAGTTACCTCTCCCAACACTTGCGTCAAGCAGCGAACCTAGGCATTTTGGAAGCGAAAGGTAGCGGCAGGCAGGATGTTGGGTTACAGGCCATAAGCTCAACTCTCAGAAGTGTGTATGCATGGGTGGCAGATGTCTGCTACCCACTCGGACATGGGAGTTGGAACCTAGCTACACTCCTATTGAAGAAGGACTTTGGAAATCGCTGTATTCAACTCAGATACACGGGAGTTCAGGCCCAATGCTTACACATGCTTTTCCCACAAACTATCCCAGCCACTAACAAAAAGAGGTTAGCAGGTAAGTCTACAGTCAGGCAGGATGCGGGAGGGTCCTGCCCTGTCCTCAGCTCTCACAGGGAAGCATGCCTTGAAGCCAGCTCTCAACTAGCTGCATTCTTATGACAGGGTGAAGGTAGCAGTATTCTGAGTAAGGTGGTTCCGAGATTACCACTCTACTGCACCTGGAGATACCCTCCAGGTCTGCATTGTTAACTTGCGTCTCAGAAGCCTCTGGCAAACGTCTCTGGTGAAGACCTGCGAAACTCACTCTGCAGGCAGTGTGGAACTGTGAGGGACTGAGGGTGAGCTCAACTCTCAGAAGTAAGATGCTTTTGGACAAGGCGTTCACCTTCCTTCTCACTTATGGAACTTAGTATGTAGCACCAGTCTACCACAGGAATTACTAGGAAATCGCTGGATTCAGCTTGGAGGCACTAGTCTTGTTTGCCGGGAGATTCCAATTACCTCTCCCAACACTTCCGTCAAACAGCGAGGCTAGGCCTTTTAGAAGTGAAAGGAACCAGCAGGCTGGATGGGGAGGTACAGGCCTTAAGCTCAACTCTCAGAAGTGTGTATGCAGGGGAGACAGATGTCTGTTACCCACTCTGACATGGGAGTTGGAAACTAGCTACACTCTGATTGAAGAAGGCCATTGGAAATCGCTGTATTCAACTCAGATACACAGGAGTTCAGGCCCAATGCTTAAACATGCTTTTCCCGCAACCTCTCTCAGCCACTAACATTAGGATGTTAGCAGCTGCGCCTACAGTCAGGCAGGATGCGGGAGGGTTCTGCCCTGTCCTCAGCTCTCCCAGGGAAGCATGCCTAGAAGCCAGCTCTCAACTAGCTGCATTCTTATGACAGTGTGAAGGTAGCAGTATTCTGACTAAGGTGGTTCCGAGATTACCACTCTACTGCACCTGGAGATACCCTCCAGGTCTGCATTGTTAACTTGCGTCTCAGAAGCCTGTGGCAAACGTCTCTGGTGAAGACGTGCGAAACTCACTCTGCAGGCAGTGTGGAACTGTGAGGAACTGAGGCGGAGCTCAACTCTCAGCAGTAAGATGATTGTGGACAAGGCGTTCAGCTATCTTCTCACATATGGAACTTAGTATGTAGCACCAGTCTACCCCAGGAATTACTGGGAAATCGCTGGATTGAGCTTGGAGGCACTAGTCTTGTGTGCCGGGAGATTCCAGTTACCTCTCCCAACACTTCGGTGAAGCAGCGAGCCTAGGCCTTTTGGAAGCGAAAGGTAGCTGCAGGCAGGAGGTAGGGTTACAGGCCATAAGCTCAACTCTCAGAAGTGGGTATGCAGGGGAGGCAGATGTCTGCTACCCACTCCGACATGCGAGGGGGAACCTAGCTACACTCTGATGAAGAAGGACTTTGGAAATCGCTGTATTCAACTCAGATACACGTGGGTTCAGGCACAACGATTCCACATGCTTTTCTCACAACCTTTCCCTGCCACTAACATGAGGACGTTAGCAGCTCCTTCTACAGTCAAGCAGGATGCGGGAGGGTTGTGCCCTGTCCTTAGCTCTCACAGGGAAGCATGCCTTGAAGCCAGCTGTCAACTAGCTGCATACTTATGGCAGGGTGAAGGTAGCAGTATTCTGAGACAGGAGGTTCCCAGATAACCACTCTACTGCACCTGGAGATACCCTCCAGGTCTGCATTGTTAACTTGCGTCTCAGAAGCCTCTGGCAAACGTCTCTGGTGAAGACGTCCGAAACTCACTCTGCAGGCAGTGTGGAACTGTGAGGGACTGAGGGTGAGCTCAACTCTCAGAAGTAAGATGTTTTTGGACAAGGCGTTCAACTACCTACTCACGTATGGAACTTAGTATGTAGCACCAGTCTACCCCAGGAATTACTAGGAAATCGCTTGATTGAGCTTGGAGGCACTCGTCTTGTGTGCCGGGAGATTCCAGTTACCTCTCCCAACACTTGCGTCAAGCAGCGAACCTAGGCATTTTGGAAGCGAAAGGTAGCGGCAGGCAGGATGTTGGGTTACAGGCCATAAGCTCAACTCTCAGAAGTGTGTATGCATGGGTGGCAGATGTCTGCTACCCACTCGGACATGGGAGTTGGAACCTAGCTACACTCCTATTGAAGAAGGACTTTGGAAATCGCTGTATTCAACTCAGATACACGGGAGTTTAGGCCCAATGCTTACACATGCTTTTCCCACAAACTATCCCAGCCACTAACAAAAAGAGGTTAGCAGGTAAGTCTACAGTCAGGCAGGATGCGGGAGGGTCCTGCACTGTCCTCAGCTCTCACAGGGAAGCATGCCTTGAAGCCAGCTCTCAACTAGCTGCATTCTTATGACAGTGTGAAGGTAGCAGTATTCTGAGTAAGGTGGTTCCGAGATTACCACTCTACTGCACCTGGAGATACCCTCCAGGTCTGCATTGTTAACTTGCGTCTCAGAAGCCTCTGGCAAACGTCTCTGGTGAAGACCTGCGAAACTCACTCTGCAGGCAGTGTGGAACTGTGAGGGACTGAGGGTGAGCTCAACTCTCAGAAGTAAGATGCTTTTGGACAAGGCGTTCAGCTACATTCTCACGTATGGAACTTAGTATGTAGCACCAGTCTACCACACGAATTACTAGGCAATCGCTGGAATGAGCTTGGAGGCACTAGTCTTGTTTGCCGGGAGATTCCAATTACCTCTCCCAACACTTCCGTCAAACAGCGAGGCTAGGCCTTTTAGAAGTGAAAGGAACCAGCAGGCTGGATGGGCAGGTACAGGCCTTAAGCTCAACTCTCAGAAGTGTGTATGCAGGGGAGACAGATGTCTGTTACACACTCTGACATGGGAGTTGGAAACTAGCTACACTCTGATTGAAGAAGGCCATTGGAAATCGCTGTATTCAACTCAGATACACGGGAGTTCAGGCCCAATGCTTACACACGCTTTTCCCAAAAACTATCCCAGCCACTAACAGAAAGAGGTTAGCAGGTAAGCCTACAGTCAGGCAGGATGCGGGAGGGTTCTGCCCTGTCCTCAGCCCTCACAGGGAAGCATGCCTAGAAGCCAGCTCTCAACTAGCTGCATTCTTACGGCAGTGTGAAGGTAGCAGTATTCTGAGTCAGAAGGTTCCAAGATTACCACTCTACTGCACCTGGAGATACCCTCCAGGTCTGCATTGTTAACTTGCGTCTCAGAAGCCTGTGGCAAACGTCTCTGGTGAAGAAGTGCGAAACTCACTCTGCAGGCAGTGTGGAACTGTGAGGGACTGAGGGTGAGCTCAAATCTCAGCAGTAAGATGATTGTGGACAAGGCGTTCAGCTACATTCTCACGTATGGAACTTAGTATGTAGCACCAGTCTACCGCAGGAATTACTGGGAAATCGCTGGATTGAGCTTGGAGGCACTAGTCTTGTGTGCCGGGAGATTCCAGTTACCTCTCCCAACACTTCGGTGAAGCAGCGAGCCTAGGCCTTTTGGAAGCGAAAGGTAGCTGCAGGCAGGAGGTAGGATTACAGGCCATAAGCTCAACTCTCAGAAGTGGGTATGCAGGGGAGGCAGATGTCTGCTACCCACTCCGACATGCGAGGGGGAACCTAGCTACACTCTGATGAAGAAGGGCTTTGGAAATCGCTGTATTCAACTCAGATACACGTGGGTTCAGGCACAACGATTCCACATGCTTTTCTCACAACCTTTCCCTGCCACTAACATGAGGACGTTAGCAGCTCCTTCTACAGTCAAGCAGGATGCGGGAGGGTGTGCCCTGTCCTTAGCTCTCACAGGGAAGCATGCCTTGAAGCCAGCTGTCAACTAGCTGCATACTTATGGCAGGGTGAAGGTAGCAGTATTCTGAGACAGGAGGTTCCCAGATTACCACTCTACTGCACCTGGAGATACCCTCCAGGTCTGCATTGTTAACTTGCATCTCAGAAGCCTCTGGCAAACGTCTCTGGTGAAGACGTCCGAAACTCACTCTGCAGGCAGTGTGGAACTGTGAGGGACTGAGGGTGAGCTCAACTCTCAGAAGTAAGATGTTTTTGGACAAGGCGTTCAACTACCTACTCACGTATGGAACTTAGTATGTAGCACCAGTCTACACCAGGAATTACTAGGAAATCGCTTGATTGAGCTTGGAGGCACTCGTCTTGTGTGCCGGGAGATTCCAGTTACCTCTCCCAACACTTGCGTCAAGCAGCGAACCTAGGCATTTTGGAAGCGAAAGGTAGCGGCAGGCAGGATGTTGGGTTACAGGCCATAAGCTCAACTCTCAGAAGTGTGTATGCATGGGTGGCAGATGTCTGCTACCCACTCGGACATGGGAGTTGGAACCTAGCTACACTCCTATTGAAGAAGGACTTTGGAAATCGCTGTATTCAACTCAGATACACGGGAGTTCAGGCCCAATGCTTACACATGCTTTTCCCACAAACTATCCCAGCCACTAACAAAAAGAGGTTAGCAGGTAAGTCTACAGTCAGGCAGGATGCGGGAGGGTCCTGCCCTGTCCTCAGCTCTCACAGGGAAGCATGCCTTGAAGCCAGCTCTCAACTAGCTGCATTCTTATGACAGGGTGAAGGTAGCAGTATTCTGAGTAAGGTGGTTCCGAGATTACCACTCTACTGCACCTGGAGATACCCTCCAGGTCTGCATTGTTAACTTGCGTCTCAGAAGCCTCTGGCAAACGTCTCTGGTGAAGACCTGCGAAACTCACTCTGCAGGCAGTGTGGAACTGTGAGGGACTGAGGGTGAGCTCAACTCTCAGAAGTAAGATGCTTTTGGACAATGCGTTCAGCTACATTCTCACGTATGGAACTTAGTATGTAGCACCAGTCTACCACACGAATTACTAGGCAATCGCTGGAATGAGCTTGGAGGCACTAGTCTTGTTTGCCGGGAGATTCCAATTACCTCTCCCAACACTTCCGTCAAACAGCGAGGCTAGGCCTTTTAGAAGTGAAAGGAACCAGCAGGCTGGATGGGGAGGTACAGGCCTTAAGCTCAACTCTCAGAAGTGTGTATGCAGGGGAGACAGATGTCTGTTACCCACTCTGACATGGGAGTTGGAAACTAGCTACACTCTGATTGAAGAAGGCCATTGGAAATCGCTGTATTCAACTCAGATACACGGGAGTTCAGGCCCAATGCTTACACACGCTTTTCCCACAAACTATCCCAGCCACTAACAAAAAGAGGTTAGCAGGTAAGTCTACAGTCAGGCAGGATGCGGGAGGGTCCTGCCCTGTCCTCAGCTCTCACAGGGAAGCATGCCTTGAAGCCAGCTCTCAACTAGCTGCATTCTTATGACAGGGTGAAGGTAGCAGTATTCTGAGTAAGGTGGTTCCGAGATTACCACTCTACTGCACCTGGAGATACCCTCCAGGTCTGCATTGTTAACTTGCGTCTCAGAAGCCTCTGGCAAACGTCTCTGGTGAAGACCTGCGAAACTCACTCTGCAGGCAGTGTGGAACTGTGAGGGACTGAGGGTGAGCTCAACTCTCAGAAGTAAGATGCTTTTGGACAAGGCGTTCACCTTCCTTCTCACTTATGGAACTTAGTATGTAGCACCAGTCTACCACAGGAATTACTAGGAAATCGCTGGATTCAGCTTGGAGGCACTAGTCTTGTTTGCCGGGAGATTCCAATTACCTCTCCCAACACTTCCGTCAAACAGCGAGGCTAGGCCTTTTAGAAGTGAAAGGAACCAGCAGGCTGGATGGGGAGGTACAGGCCTTAAGCTCAACTCTCAGAAGTGTGTATGCAGGGGAGACAGATGTCTGTTACCCACTCTGACATGGGAGTTGGAAACTAGCTACACTCTGATTGAAGAAGGCCATTGGAAATCGCTGTATTCAACTCAGATACACGGGAGTTCAGGCCCAATGCTTACACACGCTTTTCCCACAAACTATCCCAGCCACTAACAGAAAGAGGTTAGCAGGTAAGCCTACAGTCAGGCAGGATGCGGGAGGGTTCTGCCCTGTCCTCAGCCCTCACAGGGAAGCATGCCTAGAAGCCAGCTCTCAACTAGCTGCATTCTTACGGCAGTGTGAAGGTAGCAGTATTCTGAGTCAGAAGGTTCCAAGATTACCACTCTACTGCACCTGGAGATACCCTCCAGGTCTGCATTGTTAACTTGCGTCTCAGAAGCCTGTGGCAAACGTCTCTGGTGAAGAAGTGCGAAACTCACTCTGCAGGCAGTGTGGAACTGTGAGGGACTGAGGGTGAGCTCAAATCTCAGCAGTAAGATGATTGTGGACAAGGCGTTCAGCTACATTCTCACGTATGGAACTTAGTATGTAGCACCAGTCTACCGCAGGAATTACTGGGAAATCGCTGGATTGAGCTTGGAGGCACTAGTCTTGTGTGCCGGGAGATTCCAGTTACCTCTCCCAACACTTCGGTGAAGCAGCGAGCCTAGGCCTTTTGGAAGCGAAAGGTAGCTGCAGGCAGGAGGTAGGATTACAGGCCATAAGCTCAACTCTCAGAAGTGGGTATGCAGGGGAGGCAGATGTCTGCTACCCACTCCGACATGCGAGGGGGAACCTAGCTACACTCTGATGAAGAAGGGCTTTGGAAATCGCTGTATTCAACTCAGATACACGTGGGTTCAGGCACAACGATTCCACATGCTTTTCTCACAACCTTTCCCTGCCACTAACATGAGGACGTTAGCAGCTCCTTCTACAGTCAAGCAGGATGCGGGAGGGTGTGCCCTGTCCTTAGCTCTCACAGGGAAGCATGCCTTGAAGCCAGCTGTCAACTAGCTGCATACTTATGGCAGGGTGAAGGTAGCAGTATTCTGAGACAGGAGGTTCCCAGATTACCACTCTACTGCACCTGGAGATACCCTCCAGGTCTGCATTGTTAACTTGCATCTCAGAAGCCTCTGGCAAACGTCTCTGGTGAAGACGTCCGAAACTCACTCTGCAGGCAGTGTGGAACTGTGAGGGACTGAGGGTGAGCTCAACTCTCAGAAGTAAGATGTTTTTGGACAAGGCGTTCAACTACCTACTCACGTATGGAACTTAGTATGTAGCACCAGTCTACCCCAGGAATTACTAGGAAATCGCTTGATTGAGCTTGGAGGCACTCGTCTTGTGTGCCGGGAGATTCCAGTTACCTCTCCCAACACTTGCGTCAAGCAGCGAACCTAGGCATTTTGGAAGCGAAAGGTAGCGGCAGGCAGGATGTTGGGTTACAGGCCATAAGCTCAACTCTCAGAAGTGTGTATGCATGGGTGGCAGATGTCTGCTACCCACTCGGACATGGGAGTTGGAACCTAGCTACACTCCTATTGAAGAAGGACTTTGGAAATCGCTGTATTCAACTCAGATACACGGGAGTTCAGGCCCAATGCTTACACATGCTTTTCCCACAAACTATCCCAGCCACTAACAAAAAGAGGTTAGCAGGTAAGTCTACAGTCAGGCAGGATGCGGGAGGGTCCTGCCCTGTCCTCAGCTCTCACAGGGAAGCATGCCTTGAAGCCAGCTCTCAACTAGCTGCATTCTTATGACAGGGTGAAGGTAGCAGTATTCTGAGTAAGGTGGTTCCGAGATTACCACTCTACTGCACCTGGAGATACCCTCCAGGTCTGCATTGTTAACTTGCGTCTCAGAAGCCTCTGGCAAACGTCTCTGGTGAAGACCTGCGAAACTCACTCTGCAGGCAGTGTGGAACTGTGAGGGACTGAGGGTGAGCTCAACTCTCAGAAGTAAGATGCTTTTGGACAATGCGTTCAGCTACATTCTCACGTATGGAACTTAGTATGTAGCACCAGTCTACCACACGAATTACTAGGCAATCGCTGGAATGAGCTTGGAGGCACTAGTCTTGTTTGCCGGGAGATTCCAATTACCTCTCCCAACACTTCCGTCAAACAGCGAGGCTAGGCCTTTTAGAAGTGAAAGGAACCAGCAGGCTGGATGGGGAGGTACAGGCCTTAAGCTCAACTCTCAGAAGTGTGTATGCAGGGGAGACAGATGTCTGTTACCCACTCTGACATGGGAGTTGGAAACTAGCTACACTCTGATTGAAGAAGGCCATTGGAAATCGCTGTATTCAACTCAGATACACGGGAGTTCAGGCCCAATGCTTACACACGCTTTTCCCACAAACTATCCCAGCCACTAACAGAAAGAGGTTAGCAGGTAAGTCTACAGTCAGGCAGGATGCGGGAGGGTCCTCCCCTGTCCTCAGCTCTCACAGGGAAGCATGCCTAGAAGCCAGCTCTCAACTAGCTGCATTCTTATGACAGTGTGAAGGTAGCAGTATTCTGAGTCAGGAGGTTCCAAGATTACCACTCTACTGCACCTGGAGATACCCTCCAGGTCTGCATTGTTAACTTGCGTCTCAGAAGCCTGTGGCAAACGTCTCTGGTGAAGACCTGCGAAACTCACTCTGCAGGCAGTGTGGAACTGTGAGGGACTGAGGGTGAGCTCAACTTTCAGAAGTAAGATGCTTTTGGACAAGGCGTTCACCTTCCTTCTCACTTATGGAACTTAGTATGTAGCAACAGTCTACCACAGGAATTACTAGGAAATCGCTGGATTCAGCTTGGAGGCACTAGTCTTGTTTGCCGGGAGATTCCAATTACCTCTCCCAACACTTCCGTCAAACAGCGAGGCTAGGCCTTTTAGAAGTGAAAGGAACCAGCAGGCTGGATGGGGAGGTACAGGCCTTAAGCTCAACTCTCAGAAGTGTGTATGCAGGGGAGACAGATGTCTGTTACCCACTCTGACATGGGAGTTGGAAACTAGCTACACTCTGATTGAAGAAGGCCATTGGAAATCGCTGTATTCAACTCAGATACACAGGAGTTCAGGCCCAATGCTTAAACATGCTTTTCCCGCAACCTCTCTCAGCCACTAACATTAGGATGTTAGCAGCTGCGCCTACAGTCAGGCAGGATGCGGGAGGGTTCTGCCCTGTCCTCAGCACTCCCAGGGAAGCATGCCTAGAAGCCAGCTCTCAACTAGCTGCATTCTTATGACAGTGTGAAGGTAGCAGTATTCTGACTAAGGTGGTTCCGAGATTACCACTCTACTGCACCTGGAGATACCCTCCAGGTCTGCATTGTTAACTTGCGTCTCAGAGGCCTGTGGCAAACGTCTCTGGTGAAGACGTGCGAAACTCACTCTGCAGGCAGTGTGGAACTGTGAGGGACTGAGGGTGAGCTCAACTCTCAGCAGTAAGATGATTGTGGACAAGGCGTTCAGCTATCTTCTCACATATGGAACTTAGTATGTAGCACCAGTCTACCCCAGGAATTACTGGGAAATCGCTGGATTGAGCTTGGAGGCACTAGTCTTGTGTGCCGGGAGATTCCAGTTACCTCTCCCAACACTTCGGTGAAGCAGCGAGCCTAGGCCTTTTGGAAGCGAAAGGTAGCTGCAGGCAGGAGGTAGGGTTACAGGCCATAAGCTCAACTCTCAGAAGTGGGTATGCAGGGGAGGCAGATGTCTGCTACCCACTCCGACATGCGAGGGGGAACCTAGCTACACTCTGATGAAGAAGGACTTTGGAAATCGCTGTATTCAACTCAGATACACGTGGGTTCAGGCACAACGATTCCACATGCTTTTCTCACAACCTTTCCCTGCCACTAACATGAGGACGTTAGCAGCTCCTTCTACAGTCAAGCAGGATGCGGGAGGGTTGTGCCCTGTCCGTAGCTCTCACAGGGAAGCATGCCTTGAAGCCAGCGGTCAACTAGCTGCATACTTATGGCAGGGTGAAGGTAGCAGTATTCTGAGACAGGAGGTTCCCAGATTACCACTCTACTGCACCTGGAGATACCCTCCAGGTCTGCATTGTTAACTTGCGTCTCAGAAGCCTCTGGCAAACGTCTCTGGTGAAGACGTCCGAAACTCACTCTGAAGGCAGTGTGGAACTGTGAGGGACTGAGGGTGAGCTCAACTCTCAGAAGTAAGATGTTTTTGGACAAGGCGTTCAACTACCTACTCACGTATGGAACTTAGTATGTCACACCAGTCTTCCACAGGAATTACTAGGAAATCGCTGGATTGAGCTTGGAGGCACTCTTCTTGTGTGCCGGGAGACTCCAATTACCTCTCCCAACACTTCCGTCAAACAGCGAACCTAGGCCTTTTAGAAATGAAAGGAACCAGCAGGCTGGATGGGGAGGTACAGGCCTTAAGCTCAACTCTCAGAAGTGTGTATGCAGGGGAGACAGATGTCTGCTACCCACTCTGACATGGGAGTTGGAAACTAGCTACACTCTGATTGAAGAAGGCCATTGGATATCGCTGTATTCAACTCAGATACACAGGAGTTCAGGCCCAATGCTTACACATGCTTTCTCCAAAACCTCTCTCAGCCACTAAATTTAGGATGTTAGCAGCTACGCCTACAGTCAGGCAGGATGCGTGAGGGTTCTGCCCTGTCCTCAGCACTCCCAGGAAAGCATGCCTAGAAGCCAGCTCTCAACTAGCTGCATTCTTATGGCAGTGTGAAGGTAGCAGTATTCTGAGTCAGGAGGTTCCAAGATTACCACTCTACTGCACCTGGAGATACCCTCCAGGTCTGCATTGTTAACTTGCGTCTCAGAAGCCTGTGGCAAACGTCTCTGGTGAAGACCTGCGAAACTCACTCTGCAGGCAGTGTGGAACTGTGAGGGACTGAGGGTGAGCTCAACTTTCAGAAGTAAGATGCTTTTGGACAAGGCGTTCACCTTCCTTCTCACTTATGGAACTTAGTATGTAGCAACAGTCTACCACAGGAATTACTAGGAAATCGCTGGATTCAGCTTGGAGGCACTAGTCTTGTTTGCCGGGAGATTCCAATTACCTCTCCCAACACTTCCGTCAAACAGCGAGGCTAGGCCTTTTAGAAGTGAAAGGAACCAGCAGGCTGGATGGGGAGGTACAGGCCTTAAGCTCAACTCTCAGAAGTGTGTATGCAGGGGAGACAGATGTCTGTTACCCACTCTGACATGGGAGTTGGAAACTAGCTACACTCTGATTGAAGAAGGCCATTGGAAATCGCTGTATTCAACTCAGATACACAGGAGTTCAGGCCCAATGCTTAAACATGCTTTTCCCGCAACCTCTCTCAGCCACTAACATTAGGATGTTAGCAGCTGCGCCTACAGTCAGGCAGGATGCGGGTGGGTTCTGCCCTGTCCTCAGCACTCCCAGGGAAGCATGCCTAGAAGCCAGCTCTCAACTAGCTGCATTCTTATGACAGTGTGAAGGTAGCAGTATTCTGACTAAGGTGGTTCCGAGATTACCACTCTACTGCACCTGGAGATACCCTCCAGGTCTGCATTGTTAACTTGCGTCTCAGAAGCCTGTGGCAAACGTCTCTGGTGAAGACGTGTGAAACTCACTCTGCAGGCAGTGTGGAACTGTGAGGAACTGAGGCGGAGCTCAACTCTCAGCAGTAAGATGATTGTGGACAAGGCGTTCAGCTATCTTCTCACATATGGAACTTAGTATGTAGCACCAGTCTACCCCAGGAATTACTGGGAAATCGCTGGATTGAGCTTGGAGGCACTAGTCTTGTGTGCCGGGAGATTCCAGTTACCTCTCCCAACACTTCGGTGAAGCAGCGAGCCTAGGCCTTTTGGAAGCGAAAGGTAGCTGCAGGCAGGAGGTAGGGTTACAGGCCATAAGCTCAACTCTCAGAAGTGGGTATGCAGGGGAGGCAGATGTCTGCTACCCACTCCGACATGCGAGGGGGAACCTAGCTACACTCTGATGAAGAAGGACTTTGGAAATCGCTGTATTCAACTCAGATACACGTGGGTTCAGGCACAACGATTCCACATGCTTTTCTCACAACCTTTCCCTGCCACTAACATGAGGACGTTAGCAGCTCCTTCTACAGTCAAGCAGGATGCGGGAGGGTTGTGCCCTGTCCTTAGCTCTCACAGGGAAGCATGCCTTGAAGCCAGCTGTCAACTAGCTGCATACTTATGGCAGGGTGAAGGTAGCAGTATTCTGAGACAGGAGGTTCCCAGATTACCACTCTACTGCACCTGGAGATACCCTCCAGGTCTGCATTGTTAACTTGCGTCTCAGAAGCCTCTGGCAAACGTCTCTGGTGAAGACGTCCGAAACTCACTCTGAAGGCAGTGTGGAACTGTGAGGGACTGAGGGTGAGCTCAACTCTCAGAAGTAAGATGTTTTTGGACAAGGCGTTCAACTACCTACTCACGTATGGAACTTAGTATGTCACACCAGTCTTCCACAGGAATTACTAGGAAATCGCTGGATTGAGCTTGGAGGCACTCTTCTTGTGTGCCGGGAGACTCCAATTACCTCTCCCAACACTTCCGTCAAACAGCGAACCTAGGCTTTTTAGAAATGAAAGGAACCAGCAGGCTGGATGGGGAGGTACAGGCCTTAAGCTCAACTCTCAGAAGTGTGTATGCAGGGGAGACAGATGTCTGTTACCCACTCTGACATGGGAGTTGGAAACTAGCTACACTCTGATTGAAGAAGGCCATTGGAAATCGCTGTATTCAACTCAGATACACAGGAGTTCAGGCCCAATGCTTAAACATGCTTTTCCGGCAACCTCTCTCAGCCACTAACATTAGGATGTTAGCAGCTGCGCCTACAGTCAGGCAGGATGCGGGAGGGTTCTGCCCTGTCCTCAGCACTCCCAGGGAAGCATGCCTAGAAGCCAGCTCTCAACTAGCTGCATTCTTATGACAGTGTGAAGGTAGCAGTATTCTGACTAAGGTGGTTCCGAGATTACCACTCTACTGCACCTGGAGATACCCTCCAGGTCTGCATTGTTAACTTGCGTCTCAGAAGCCTGTGGCAAACGTCTCTGGTGAAGACGTGTGAAACTCACTCTGCAGGCAGTGTGGAACTGTGAGGAACTGAGGCGGAGCTCAACTCTCAGCAGTAAGATGATTGTGGACAAGGCGTTCAGCTATCTTCTCACATATGGAACTTAGTATGTAGCACCAGTCTACCCCAGGAATTACTGGGAAATCGCTGGATTGAGCTTGGAGGCACTAGTCTTGTGTGCCGGGAGATTCCAGTTACCTCTCCCAACACTTCGGTGAAGCAGCGAGCCTAGGCCTTTTGGAAGCGAAAGGTAGCTGCAGGCAGGAGGTAGGGTTACAGGCCATAAGCTCAACTCTCAGAAGTGGGTATGCAGGGGAGGCAGATGTCTGCTACCCAGTCCCACATGCGAGGGGGAACCTAGCTACACTCTGATGAAGAAGGACTTTGGAAATCGCTGTATTCAACTCAGATACACGTGGGTTCAGGCACAACGATTCCACATGCTTTTCTCACAACCTTTCCCTGCCACTAACATGAGGACGTTAGCAGCTCCTTCTACAGTCAAGCAGGATGCGGGAGGGTTGTGCCCTGTCCTTAGCTCTCACAGGGAAGCATGCCTTGAAGCCAGCTGTCAACTAGCTGCATACTTATGGCAGGGTGAAGGTAGCAGTATTCTGAGACAGGAGGTTCCCAGATTACCACTCTACTGCACCTGGAGATACCCTCCAGGTCTGCATTGTTAACTTGCGTCTCAGAAGCCTCTGGCAAACGTCTCTGGTGAAGACGTCCGAAACTCACTCTGAAGGCAGTGTGGAACTGTGAGGGACTGAGGGTGAGCTCAACTCTCAGAAGTAAGATGTTTTTGGACAAGGCGTTCAACTACCTACTCACGTATGGAACTTAGTATGTCACACCAGTCTTCCACAGGAATTACTAGGAAATCGCTGGATTGAGCTTGGAGGCACTCTTCTTGTGTGCCGGGAGACTCCAATTACCTCTCCCAACACTTCCGTCAAACAGCGAACCTAGGCCTTTTAGAAATGAAAGGAACCAGCAGGCTGGATGGGGAGGTACAGGCCTTAAGCTCAACTCTCAGAAGTGTGTATGCAGGGGAGACAGATGTCTGCTACCCACTCTGACATGGGAGTTGGAAACTAGCTACACTCTGATTGAAGAAGGCCATTGGATATCGCTGTATTCAACTCAGATACACAGGAGTTCAGGCCCAATGCTTACACATGCTTTCTCCAAAACCTCTCTCAGCCACTAAATTTAGGATGTTAGCAGCTACGCCTACAGTCAGGCAGGATGCGTGAGGGTTCTGCCCTGTCCTCAGCACTCCCAGGAAAGCATGCCTAGAAGCCAGCTCTCAACTAGCTGCATTCTTATGGCAGTGTGAAGGTAGCAGTATTCTGAGTCAGGAGGTTCCAAGATTACCACTCTACTGCACCTGGAGATACCCTCCAGGTCTGCATTGTTAACTTGCGTCTCAAAAGCCTCTGGCAAACGTCTCTGGTGAAGACCTGCGAAACTCACTCTGCAGGCAGTGTGGAACTGTGAGGGACTGAGGGTGAGCTCAACTTTCAGAAGTAAGATGCTTTTGGACAAGGCGTTCACCTTCCTTCTCACTTATGGAACTTAGTATGTAGCACCAGTCTACCACAGGAATTACTAGGAAATCGCTGGATTCAGCTTGGAGGCACTAGTCTTGTTTGCCGGGAGATTCCAATTACCTCTCCCAACACTTCCGTCAAACAGCGAGGCTAGGCCTTTTAGAAGTGAAAGGAACCAGCAGGCTGGATGGGGAGGTACAGGCCTTAAGCTCAACTCTCAGAAGTGTGTATGCAGGGGAGACAGATGTCTGTTACCCACTCTGACATGGGAGTTGGAAACTAGCTACACTCTGATTGAAGAAGGCCATTGGAAATCGCTGTATTCAACTCAGATACACAGGAGTTCAGGCCCAATGCTTAAACATGCTTTTCCCGCAACCTCTCTCAGCCACTAACATTAGGATGTTAGCAGCTGCGCCTACAGTCAGGCAGGATGCGGGAGGGTTCTGCCCTGTCCTCAGCACTCCCAGGGAAGCATGCCTAGAAGCCAGCTCTCAACTAGCTGCATTCTTATGACAGTGTGAAGGTAGCAGTATTCTGACTAAGGTGGTTCCGAGATTACCACTCTACTGCACCTGGAGATACCCTCCAGGTCTGCATTGTTAACTTGCGTCTCAGAAGCCTGTGGCAAACGTCTCTGGTGAAGACGTGTGAAACTCACTCTGCAGGCAGTGTGGAACTGTGAGGAACTGAGGCGGAGCTCAACTCTCAGCAGTAAGATGATTGTGGACAAGGCGTTCAGCTATCTTCTCACATATGGAACTTAGTATGTAGCACCAGTCTACCCCAGGAATTACTGGGAAATCGCTGGATTGAGCTTGGAGGCACTAGTCTTGTGTGCCGGGAGATTCCAGGTACCTCTCCCAACACTTCGGTGAAGCAGCGAGCCTAGGCCTTTTGGAAGCGAAAGGTAGCTGCAGGCAGGAGGTAGGGTTACAGGCCATAAGCTCAACTCTCAGAAGTGGGTATGCAGGGGAGGCAGATGTCTGCTACCCAGTCCGACATGCGAGGGGGAACCTAGCTACACTCTGATGAAGAAGGACTTTGGAAATCGCTGTATTCAACTCAGATACACGTGGGTTCAGGCACAACGATTCCACATGCTTTTCTCACAACCTTTCCCTGCCACTAACATGAGGACGTTAGCAGCTCCTTCTACAGTCAAGCAGGATGCGGGAGGGTTGTGCCCTGTCCTTAGCTCTCACAGGGAAGCATGCCTTGAAGCCAGCTGTCAACTAGCTGCATACTTATGGCAGGGTGAAGGTAGCAGTATTCTGAGACAGGAGGTTCCCAGATTACCACTCTACTGCACCTGGAGATACCCTCCAGGTCTGCATTGTTAACTTGCGTCTCAGAAGCCTCTGGCAAACGTCTCTGGTGAAGACGTCCGAAACTCACTCTGAAGGCAGTGTGGAACTGTGAGGGACTGAGGGTGAGCTCAACTCTCAGAAGTAAGATGTTTTTGGACAAGGCGTTCAACTACCTACTCACGTATGGAACTTAGTATGTCACACCAGTCTTCCACAGGAATTACTAGGAAATCGCTGGATTGAGCTTGGAGGCACTCTTCTTGTGTGCCGGGAGACTCCAATTACCTCTCCCAACACTTCCGTCAAACAGCGAACCTAGGCCTTTTAGAAATGAAAGGAACCAGCAGGCTGGATGGGGAGGTACAGGCCTTAAGCTCAACTCTCAGAAGTGTGTATGCAGGGGAGACAGATGTCTGCTACCCACTCTGACATGGGAGTTGGAAACTAGCTACACTCTGATTGAAGAAGGCCATTGGATATCGCTGTATTCAACTCAGATACACAGGAGTTCAGGCCCAATGCTTACACATGCTTTCTCCAAAACCTCTCTCAGCCACTAAATTTAGGATGTTAGCAGCTACGCCTACAGTCAGGCAGGATGCGTGAGGGTTCTGCCCTGTCCTCAGCACTCCCAGGAAAGCATGCCTAGAAGCCAGCTCTCAACTAGCTGCATTCTTATGGCAGTGTGAAGGTAGCAGTATTCTGAGTCAGGAGGTTCCAAGATTACCACTCTACTGCACCTGGAGATACCCTCCAGGTCTGCATTGTTAACTTGCGTCTCAGAAGCCTGTGGCAAACGTCTCTGGTGAAGACCTGCGAAACTCACTCTGCAGGCAGTGTGGAACTGTGAGGGACTGAGGGTGAGCTCAACTTTCAGAAGTAAGATGCTTTTGGACAAGGCGTTCACCTTCCTTCTCACTTATGGAACTTAGTATGTAGCACCAGTCTACCACAGGAATTACTAGGAAATCGCTGGATTCAGCTTGGAGGCACTAGTCTTGTTTGCCGGGAGATTCCAATTACCTCTCCCAACACTTCCGTCAAACAGCGAGGCTAGGCCTTTTAGAAGTGAAAGGAACCAGCAGGCTGGATGGGGAGGTACAGGCCTTAAGCTCAACTCTCAGAAGTGTGTATGCAGGGGAGACAGATGTCTGTTACCCACTCTGACATGGGAGTTGGAAACTAGCTACACTCTGATTGAAGAAGGCCATTGGAAATCGCTGTATTCAACTCAGATACACAGGAGTTCAGGCCCAATGCTTAAACATGCTTTTCCCGCAACCTCTCTCAGCCACTAACATTAGGATGTTAGCAGCTGCGCCTACAGTCAGGCAGGATGCGGGTGGGTTCTGCCCTGTCCTCAGCACTCCCAGGGAAGCATGCCTAGAAGCCAGCTCTCAACTAGCTGCATTCTTATGACAGTGTGAAGGTAGCAGTATTCTGACTAAGGTGGTTCCGAGATTACCACTCTACTGCACCTGGAGATACCCTCCAGGTCTGCATTGTTAACTTGCGTCTCAGAAGCCTGTGGCAAACGTCTCTGGTGAAGACGTGTGAAACTCACTCTGCAGGCAGTGTGGAACTGTGAGGAACTGAGGCGGAGCTCAACTCTCAGCAGTAAGATGATTGTGGACAAGGCGTTCAGCTATCTTCTCACATATGGAACTTAGTATGTAGCACCAGTCTACCCCAGGAATTACTGGGAAATCGCTGGATTGAGCTTGGAGGCACTAGTCTTGTGTGCCGGGAGATTCCAGTTACCTCTCCCAACACTTCGGTGAAGCAGCGAGCCTAGGCCTTTTGGAAGTGAAAGGTAGCTGCAGGCAGGAGGTAGGGTTACAGGCCATAAGCTCAACTCTCAGAAGTGGGTATGCAGGGGAGGCAGATGTCTGCTACCCACTCCGACATGCGAGGGGGAACCTAGCTACACTCTGATGAAGAAGGACTTTGGAAATCGCTGTATTCAACTCAGATACACGTGGGTTCAGGCACAACGATTCCACATGCTTTTCTCACAACCTTTCCCTGCCACTAACATGAGGACGTTAGCAGCTCCTTCTACAGTCAAGCAGGATGCGGGAGGGTTGTGCCCTGTCCTTAGCTCTCACAGGGAAGCATGCCTTGAAGCCAGCTGTCAACTAGCTGCATACTTATGGCAGGGTGAAGGTAGCAGTATTCTGAGACAGGAGGTTCCCAGATTACCACTCTACTGCACCTGGAGATACCCTCCAGGTCTGCATTGTTAACTTGCGTCTCAGAAGCCTCTGGCAAACGTCTCTGGTGAAGACGTCCGAAACTCACTCTGAAGGCAGTGTGGAACTGTGAGGGACTGAGGGTGAGCTCAACTCTCAGAAGTAAGATGTTTTTGGACAAGGCGTTCAACTACCTACTCACGTATGGAACTTAGTATGTCACACCAGTCTTCCACAGGAATTACTAGGAAATCGCTGGATTGAGCTTGGAGGCACTCTTCTTGTGTGCCGGGAGACTCCAATTACCTCTCCCAACACTTCCGTCAAACAGCGAACCTAGGCTTTTTAGAAATGAAAGGAACCAGCAGGCTGGATGGGGAGGTACAGGCCTTAAGCTCAACTCTCAGAAGTGTGTATGCAGGGGAGACAGATGTCTGCTACCCACTCTGACATGGGAGTTGGAAACTAGCTACACTCTGATTGAAGAAGGCCATTGGATATCGCTGTATTCAACTCAGATACACAGGAGTTCAGGCCCAATGCTTACACATGCTTTCTCCAAAACCTCTCTCAGCCACTAAATTTAGGATGTTAGCAGCTACGCCTACAGTCAGGCAGGATGCGTGAGGGTTCTGCCCTGTCCTCAGCACTCCCAGGAAAGCATGCCTAGAAGCCAGCTCTCAACTAGCTGCATTCTTATGGCAGTGTGAAGGTAGCAGTATTCTGAGTCAGGAGGTTCCAAGATTACCACTCTACTGCACCTGGAGATACCCTCCAGGTCTGCATTGTTAACTTGCGTCTCAAAAGCCTCTGGCAAACGTCTCTGGTGAAGACCTGCGAAACTCACTCTGCAGGCAGTGTGGAACTGTGAGGGACTGAGGGTGAGCTCAACTTTCAGAAGTAAGATGCTTTTGGACAAGGCGTTCACCTTCCTTCTCACTTATGGAACTTAGTATGTAGCACCAGTCTACCACAGGAATTACTAGGAAATCGCTGGATTCAGCTTGGAGGCACTAGTCTTGTTTGCCGGGAGATTCCAATTACCTCTCCCAGCACTTCCGTCAAACAGCGAGGCTAGGCCTTTTAGAAGTGAAAGGAACCAGCAGGCTGGATGGGGAGGTACAGGCCTTAAGCTCAACTCTCAGAAGTGTGTATGCAGGGGAGACAGATGTCTGTTACCCACTCTGACATGGGAGTTGGAAACTAGCTACACTCTGATTGAAGAAGGCCATTGGAAATCGCTGTATTCAACTCAGATACACAGGAGTTCAGGCCCAATGCTTAAACATGCTTTTCCCGCAACCTCTCTCAGCCACTAACATTAGGATGTTAGCAGCTGCGCCTACAGTCAGGCAGGATGCGGGAGGGTTCTGCCCTGTCCTCAGCACTCCCAGGGAAGCATGCCTAGAAGCCAGCTCTCAACTAGCTGCATTCTTATGACAGTGTGAAGGTAGCAGTATTCTGACTAAGGTGGTTCCGAGATTACCACTCTACTGCACCTGGAGATACCCTCCAGGTCTGCATTGTTAACTTGCGTCTCAGAAGCCTGTGGCAAACGTCTCTGGTGAAGACGTGTGAAACTCACTCTGCAGGCAGTGTGGAACTGTGAGGAACTGAGGCGGAGCTCAACTCTCAGCAGTAAGATGATTGTGGACAAGGCGTTCAGCTATCTTCTCACATATGGAACTTAGTATGTAGCACCAGTCTACCCCAGGAATTACTGGGAAATCGCTGGATTGAGCTTGGAGGCACTAGTCTTGTGTGCCGGGAGATTCCAGGTACCTCTCCCAACACTTCGGTGAAGCAGCGAGCCTAGGCCTTTTGGAAGCGAAAGGTAGCTGCAGGCAGGAGGTAGGGTTACAGGCCATAAGCTCAACTCTCAGAAGTGGGTATGCAGGGGAGGCAGATGTCTGCTACCCAGTCCGACATGCGAGGGGGAACCTAGCTACACTCTGATGAAGAAGGACTTTGGAAATCGCTGTATTCAACTCAGATACACGTGGGTTCAGGCACAACGATTCCACATGCTTTTCTCACAACCTTTCCCTGCCACTAACATGAGGACGTTAGCAGCTCCTTCTACAGTCAAGCAGGATGCGGGAGGGTTGTGCCCTGTCCTTAGCTCTCACAGGGAAGCATGCCTTGAAGCCAGCTGTCAACTAGCTGCATACTTATGGCAGGGTGAAGGTAGCAGTATTCTGAGACAGGAGGTTCCCAGATTACCACTCTACTGCACCTGGAGATACCCTCCAGGTCTGCATTGTTAACTTGCGTCTCAGAAGCCTCTGGCAAACGTCTCTGGTGAAGACGTCCGAAACTCACTCTGAAGGCAGTGTGGAACTGTGAGGGACTGAGGGTGAGCTCAACTCTCAGAAGTAAGATGTTTTTGGACAAGGCGTTCAACTACCTACTCACGTATGGAACTTAGTATGTCACACCAGTCTTCCACAGGAATTACTAGGAAATCGCTGGATTGAGCTTGGAGGCACTCTTCTTGTGTGCCGGGAGACTCCAATTACCTCTCCCAACACTTCCGTCAAACAGCGAACCTAGGCCTTTTAGAAATGAAAGGAACCAGCAGGCTGGATGGGGAGGTACAGGCCTTAAGCTCAACTCTCAGAAGTGTGTATGCAGGGGAGACAGATGTCTGCTACCCACTCTGACATGGGAGTTGGAAACTAGCTACACTCTGATTGAAGAAGGCCATTGGATATCGCTGTATTCAACTCAGATACACAGGAGTTCAGGCCCAATGCTTACACATGCTTTCTCCAAAACCTCTCTCAGCCACTAAATTTAGGATGTTAGCAGCTACGCCTACAGTCAGGCAGGATGCGTGAGGGTTCTGCCCTGTCCTCAGCACTCCCAGGAAAGCATGCCTAGAAGCCAGCTCTCAACTAGCTGCATTCTTATGGCAGTGTGAAGGTAGCAGTATTCTGAGTCAGGAGGTTCCAAGATTACCACTCTACTGCACCTGGAGATACCCTCCAGGTCTGCATTGTTAACTTGCGTCTCAGAAGCCTGTGGCAAACGTCTCTGGTGAAGACCTGCGAAACTCACTCTGCAGGCAGTGTGGAACTGTGAGGGACTGAGGGTGAGCTCAACTTTCAGAAGTAAGATGCTTTTGGACAAGGCGTTCACCTTCCTTCTCACTTATGGAACTTAGTATGTAGCACCAGTCTACCACAGGAATTACTAGGAAATCGCTGGATTCAGCTTGGAGGCACTAGTCTTGTTTGCCGGGAGATTCCAATTACCTCTCCCAACACTTCCGTCAAACAGCGAGGCTAGGCCTTTTAGAAGTGAAAGGAACCAGCAGGCTGGATGGGGAGGTACAGGCCTTAAGCTCAACTCTCAGAAGTGTGTATGCAGGGGAGACAGATGTCTGTTACCCACTCTGACATGGGAGTTGGAAACTAGCTACACTCTGATTGAAGAAGGCCATTGGAAATCGCTGTATTCAACTCAGATACACAGGAGTTCAGGCCCAATGCTTAAACATGCTTTTCCCGCAACCTCTCTCAGCCACTAACATTAGGATGTTAGCAGCTGCGCCTACAGTCAGGCAGGATGCGGGTGGGTTCTGCCCTGTCCTCAGCACTCCCAGGGAAGCATGCCTAGAAGCCAGCTCTCAACTAGCTGCATTCTTATGACAGTGTGAAGGTAGCAGTATTCTGACTAAGGTGGTTCCGAGATTACCACTCTACTGCACCTGGAGATACCCTCCAGGTCTGCATTGTTAACTTGCGTCTCAGAAGCCTGTGGCAAACGTCTCTGGTGAAGACGTGTGAAACTCACTCTGCAGGCAGTGTGGAACTGTGAGGAACTGAGGCGGAGCTCAACTCTCAGCAGTAAGATGATTGTGGACAAGGCGTTCAGCTATCTTCTCACATATGGAACTTAGTATGTAGCACCAGTCTACCCCAGGAATTACTGGGAAATCGCTGGATTGAGCTTGGAGGCACTAGTCTTGTGTGCCGGGAGATTCCAGTTACCTCTCCCAACACTTCGGTGAAGCAGCGAGCCTAGGCCTTTTGGAAGCGAAAGGTAGCTGCAGGCAGGAGGTAGGGTTACAGGCCATAAGCTCAACTCTCAGAAGTGGGTATGCAGGGGAGGCAGATGTCTGCTACCCACTCCGACATGCGAGGGGGAACCTAGCTACACTCTGATGAAGAAGGACTTTGGAAATCGCTGTATTCAACTCAGATACACGTGGGTTCAGGCACAACGATTCCACATGCTTTTCTCACAACCTTTCCCTGCCACTAACATGAGGACGTTAGCAGCTCCTTCTACAGTCAAGCAGGATGCGGGAGGGTTGTGCCCTGTCCGTAGCTCTCACAGGGAAGCATGCCTTGAAGCCAGCGGTCAACTAGCTGCATACTTATGGCAGGGTGAAGGTAGCAGTATTCTGAGACAGGAGGTTCCCAGATTACCACTCTACTGCACCTGGAGATACCCTCCAGGTCTGCATTGTTAACTTGCGTCTCAGAAGCCTCTGGCAAACGTCTCTGGTGAAGACGTCCGAAACTCACTCTGAAGGCAGTGTGGAACTGTGAGGGACTGAGGGTGAGCTCAACTCTCAGAAGTAAGATGTTTTTGGACAAGGCGTTCAACTACCTACTCACGTATGGAACTTAGTATGTCACACCAGTCTTCCACAGGAATTACTAGGAAATCGCTGGATTGAGCTTGGAGGCACTCTTCTTGTGTGCCGGGAGACTCCAATTACCTCTCCCAACACTTCCGTCAAACAGCGAACCTAGGCTTTTTAGAAATGAAAGGAACCAGCAGGCTGGATGGGGAGGTACAGGCCTTAAGCTCAACTCTCAGAAGTGTGTATGCAGGGGAGACAGATGTCTGCTACCCACTCTGACATGGGAGTTGGAAACTAGCTACACTCTGATTGAAGAAGGCCATTGGATATCGCTGTATTCAACTCAGATACACAGGAGTTCAGGCCCAATGCTTACACATGCTTTCTCCAAAACCTCTCTCAGCCACTAAATTTAGGATGTTAGCAGCTACGCCTACAGTCAGGCAGGATGCGTGAGGGTTCTGCCCTGTCCTCAGCACTCCCAGGAAAGCATGCCTAGAAGCCAGCTCTCAACTAGCTGCATTCTTATGGCAGTGTGAAGGTAGCAGTATTCTGAGTCAGGAGGTTCCAAGATTACCACTCTACTGCACCTGGAGATACCCTCCAGGTCTGCATTGTTAACTTGCGTCTCAAAAGCCTCTGGCAAACGTCTCTGGTGAAGACCTGCGAAACTCACTCTGCAGGCAGTGTGGAACTGTGAGGGACTGAGGGTGAGCTCAACTTTCAGAAGTAAGATGCTTTTGGACAAGGCGTTCACCTTCCTTCTCACTTATGGAACTTAGTATGTAGCACCAGTCTACCACAGGAATTACTAGGAAATCGCTGGATTCAGCTTGGAGGCACTAGTCTTGTTTGCCGGGAGATTCCAATTACCTCTCCCAGCACTTCCGTCAAACAGCGAGGCTAGGCCTTTTAGAAGTGAAAGGAACCAGCAGGCTGGATGGGGAGGTACAGGCCTTAAGCTCAACTCTCAGAAGTGTGTATGCAGGGGAGACAGATGTCTGTTACCCACTCTGACATGGGAGTTGGAAACTAGCTACACTCTGATTGAAGAAGGCCATTGGAAATCGCTGTATTCAACTCAGATACACAGGAGTTCAGGCCCAATGCTTAAACATGCTTTTCCCGCAACCTCTCTCAGCCACTAACATTAGGATGTTAGCAGCTGCGCCTACAGTCAGGCAGGATGCGGGAGGGTTCTGCCCTGTCCTCAGCACTCCCAGGGAAGCATGCCTAGAAGCCAGCTCTCAACTAGCTGCATTCTTATGACAGTGTGAAGGTAGCAGTATTCTGACTAAGGTGGTTCCGAGATTACCACTCTACTGCACCTGGAGATACCCTCCAGGTCTGCATTGTTAACTTGCGTCTCAGAAGCCTGTGGCAAACGTCTCTGGTGAAGACGTGCGAAACTCACTCTGCAGGCAGTGTGGAACTGTGAGGAACTGAGGCGGAGCTCAACTCTCAGCAGTAAGATGATTGTGGACAAGGCGTTCAGCTATCTTCTCACATATGGAACTTAGTATGTAGCACCAGTCTACCCCAGGAATTACTGGGAAATCGCTGGATTGAGCTTGGAGGCACTAGTCTTGTGTGCCGGGAGATTCCAGTTACCTCTCCCAACACTTCGGTGAAGCAGCGAGCCTAGGCCTTTTGGAAGCGAAAGGTAGCTGCAGGCAGGAGGTAGGGTTACAGGCCATAAGCTCAACTCTCAGAAGTGGGTATGCAGGGGAGGCAGATGTCTGCTACCCACTCCGACATGCGAGGGGGAACCTAGCTACACTCTGATGAAGAAGGACTTTGGAAATCGCTGTATTCAACTCAGATACACGTGGGTTCAGGCACAACGATTCCACATGCTTTTCTCACAACCTTTCCCTGCCACTAACATGAGGACGTTAGCAGCTCCTTCTACAGTCAAGCAGGATGCGGGAGGGTTGTGCCCTGTCCTTAGCTCTCACAGGGAAGCATGCCTTGTAGCCAGCTGTCAACTAGCTGCATACTTATGGCAGGGTGAAGGTAGCAGTATTCTGAGACAGGAGGTTCCCAGATAACCACTCTACTGCACCTGGAGATACCCTCCAGGTCTGCATTGTTAACTTGCGTCTCAGAAGCCTCTGGCAAACGTCTCTGGTGAAGACGTCCGAAACTCACTCTGCAGGCAGTGTGGAACTGTGAGGGACTGAGGGTGAGCTCAACTCTCAGAAGTAAGATGTTTTTGGACAAGGCGTTCAACTACCTACTCACGTATGGAACTTAGTATGTAGCACCAGTCTACCCCAGGAATTACTAGGAAATCGCTTGATTGAGCTTGGAGGCACTCGTCTTGTGTGCCGGGAGATTCCAGTTACCTCTCCCAACACTTGCGTCAAGCAGCGAACCTAGGCATTTTGGAAGCGAAAGGTAGCGGCAGGCAGGATGTTGGGTTACAGGCCATAAGCTCAACTCTCAGAAGTGTGTATGCATGGGTGGCAGATGTCTGCTACCCACTCGGACATGGGAGTTGGAACCTAGCTACACTCCTATTGAAGAAGGACTTTGGAAATCGCTGTATTCAACTCAGATACACGGGAGTTTAGGCCCAATGCTTACACATGCTTTTCCCACAAACTATCCCAGCCACTAACAAAAAGAGGTTAGCAGGTAAGTCTACAGTCAGGCAGGATGCGGGAGGGTCCTGCACTGTCCTCAGCTCTCACAGGGAAGCATGCCTTGAAGCCAGCTCTCAACTAGCTGCATTCTTATGACAGTGTGAAGGTAGCAGTATTCTGAGTAAGGTGGTTCCGAGATTACCACTCTACTGCACCTGGAGATACCCTCCAGGTCTGCATTGTTAACTTGCGTCTCAGAAGCCTCTGGCAAACGTCTCTGGTGAAGACCTGCGAAACTCACTCTGCAGGCAGTGTGGAACTGTTAGGGACTGAGGGTGAGCTCAACTCTCAGAAGTAAGATGCTTTTGGACAAGGCGTTCAGCTACATTCTCACGTATGGAACTTAGTATGTAGCACCAGTCTACCACACGAATTACTAGGCAATCGCTGGAATGAGCTTGGAGGCACTAGTCTTGTTTGCCGGGAGATTCCAATTACCTCTCCCAACACTTCCGTCAAACAGCGAGGCTAGGCCTTTTAGAAGTGAAAGGAACCAGCAGGCTGGATGGGGAGGTACAGGCCTTAAGCTCAACTCTCAGAAGTGTGTATGCAGGGGAGACAGATGTCTGTTACCCACTCTGACATGGGAGTTGGAAACTAGCTACACTCTGATTGAAGAAGGCCATTGGAAATCGCTGTATTCAACTCAGATACACGGGAGTTCAGGCCCAATGCTTACACACGCTTTTCCCACAAACTATCCCAGCCACTAACAGAAAGAGGTTAGCAGGTAAGTCTACAGTCAGGCAGGATGCGGGAGGGTCCTCCCCTGTCCTCAGCTCTCACAGGGAAGCATGCCTAGAAGCCAGCTCTCAACTAGCTGCATTCTTATGACAGTGTGAAGGTAGCAGTATTCTGAGTCAGGAGGTTCCAAGATTACCACTCTACTGCACCTGGAGATACCCTCCAGGTCTGCATTGTTAACTTGCGTCTCAGAAGCCTGTGGAAAACGTCTCTGGTGAAGACCTGCGAAACTCACTCTGCAGGCAGTGTGGAACTGTGAGGGACTGAGGGTGAGCTCAACTTTCAGAAGTAAGATGCTTTTGGACAAGGCGTTCACCTTCCTTCTCACTTATGGAACTTAGTATGTAGCACCAGTCTACCACAGGAATTACTAGGAAATCGCTGGATTCAGCTTGGAGGCACTAGTCTTGTTTGCCGGGAGATTCCAATTACCTCTCCCAACACTTCCGTCAAACAGCGAGGCTAGGCCTTTTAGAAGTGAAAGGAACCAGCAGGCTGGATGGGGAGGTACAGGCCTTAAGCTCAACTCTCAGAAGTGTGTATGCAGGGGAGACAGATGTCTGTTACCCACTCTGACATGGGAGTTGGAAACTAGCTACACTCTGATTGAAGAAGGCCATTGGAAATCGCTGTATTCAACTCAGATACACAGGAGTTCAGGCCCAATGCTTAAACATGCTTTTCCCGCAACCTCTCTCAGCCACTAACATTAGGATGTTAGCAGCTGCGCCTACAGTCAGGCAGGATGCGGGAGGGTTCTGCCCTGTCCTCCGCACTCCCAGGGAAGCATGCCTAGAAGCCAGCTCTCAACTAGCTGCATTCTTATGACAGTGTGAAGGTAGCAGTATTCTGACTAAGGTGGTTCCGAGATTACCACTCTACTGCACCTGGAGATACCCTCCAGGTCTGCATTGTTAACTTGCGTCTCAGAGGCCTGTGGCAAACGTCTCTGGTGAAGACGTGCGAAACTCACTCTGCAGGCAGTGTGGAACTGTGAGGGACTGAGGGTGAGCTCAACTCTCAGCAGTAAGATGATTGTGGACAAGGCGTTCAGCTATCTTCTCACATATGGAACTTAGTATGTAGCACCAGTCTACCCCAGGAATTACTGGGAAATCGCTGGATTGAGCTTGGAGGCACTAGTCTTGTGTGCCGGGAGATTCCAGTTACCTCTCCCAACACTTCGGTGAAGCAGCGAGCCTAGGCCTTTTGGAAGCGAAAGGTAGCTGCAGGCAGGAGGTAGGGTTACAGGCCATAAGCTCAACTCTCAGAAGTGGGTATGCAGGGGAGGCAGATGTCTGCTACCCACTCCGACATGCGAGGGGGAACCTAGCTACACTCTGATGAAGAAGGACTTTGGAAATCGCTGTATTCAACTCAGATACACGTGGGTTCAGGCACAACGATTCCACATGCTTTTCTCACAACCTTTCCCTGCCACTAACATGAGGACGTTAGCAGCTCCTTCTACAGTCAAGCAGGATGCGGGAGGGTTGTGCCCTGTCCGTAGCTCTCACAGGGAAGCATGCCTTGAAGCCAGCGGTCAACTAGCTGCATACTTATGGCAGGGTGAAGGTAGCAGTATTCTGAGACAGGAGGTTCCCAGATTACCACTCTACTGCACCTGGAGATACCCTCCAGGTCTGCATTGTTAACTTGCGTCTCAGAAGCCTCTGGCAAACGTCTCTGGTGAAGACGTCCGAAACTCACTCTGAAGGCAGTGTGGAACTGTGAGGGACTGAGGGTGAGCTCAACTCTCAGAAGTAAGATGTTTTTGGACAAGGCGTTCAACTACCTACTCACGTATGGAACTTAGTATGTCACACCAGTCTTCCACAGGAATTACTAGGAAATCGCTGGATTGAGCTTGGAGGCACTCTTCTTGTGTGCCGGGAGACTCCAATTACCTCTCCCAACACTTCCGTCAAACAGCGAACCTAGGCCTTTTAGAAATGAAAGGAACCAGCAGGCTGGATGGGGAGGTACAGGCCTTAAGCTCAACTCTCAGAAGTGTGTATGCAGGGGAGACAGATGTCTGCTACCCACTCTGACATGGGAGTTGGAAACTAGCTACACTCTGATTGAAGAAGGCCATTGGATATCGCTGTATTCAACTCAGATACACAGGAGTTCAGGCCCAATGCTTACACATGCTTTCTCCAAAACCTCTCTTAGCCACTAAATTTAGGATGTTAGCAGCTACGCCTACAGTCAGGCAGGATGCGTGAGGGTTCTGCCCTGTCCTCAGCACTCCCAGGAAAGCATGCCTAGAAGCCAGCTCTCAACTAGCTGCATTCTTATGGCAGTGTGAAGGTAGCAGTATTCTGAGTCAGGAGGTTCCAAGATTACCACTCTACTGCACCTGGAGATACCCTCCAGGTCTGCATTGTTAACTTGCGTCTCAGAAGCCTGTGGCAAACGTCTCTGGTGAAGACCTGCGAAACTCACTCTGCAGGCAGTGTGGAACTGTGAGGGACTGAGGGTGAGCTCAACTTTCAGAAGTAAGATGCTTTTGGACAAGGCGTTCACCTTCCTTCTCACTTATGGAACTTAGTATGTAGCAACAGTCTACCACAGGAATTACTAGGAAATCGCTGGATTCAGCTTGGAGGCACTAGTCTTGTTTGCCGGGAGATTCCAATTACCTCTCCCAACACTTCCGTCAAACAGCGAGGCTAGGCCTTTTAGAAGTGAAAGGAACCAGCAGGCTGGATGGGGAGGTACAGGCCTTAAGCTCAACTCTCAGAAGTGTGTATGCAGGGGAGACAGATGTCTGTTACCCACTCTGACATGGGAGTTGGAAACTAGCTACACTCTGATTGAAGAAGGCCATTGGAAATCGCTGTATTCAACTCAGATACACAGGAGTTCAGGCCCAATGCTTAAACATGCTTTTCCCGCAACCTCTCTCAGCCACTAACATTAGGACGTTAGCAGCTGCGCCTACAGTCAGGCAGGATGCGGGTGGGTTCTGCCCTGTCCTCAGCACTCCCAGGGAAGCATGCCTAGAAGCCAGCTCTCAACTAGCTGCATTCTTATGACAGTGTGAAGGTAGCAGTATTCTGACTAAGGTGGTTCCGAGATTACCACTCTACTGCACCTGGAGATACCCTCCAGGTCTGCATTTTTAACTTGCGTCTCAGAAGCCTGTGGCAAACGTCTCTGGTGAAGACGTGTGAAACTCACTCTGAAGGCAGTGTGGAACTGTGAGGGACTGAGGGTGAGCTCAACTCTCAGAAGTAAGATGTTTTTGGACAAGGCGTTCAACTACCTACTCACGTATGGAACTTAGTATGTCACACCAGTCTTCCACAGGAATTACTAGGAAATCGCTGGATTGAGCTTGGAGGCACTCTTCTTGTGTGCCGGGAGACTCCAATTACCTCTCCCAACACTTCCGTCAAACAGCGAACCTAGGCTTTTTAGAAATGAAAGGAACCAGCAGGCTGGATGGGGAGGTACAGGCCTTAAGCTCAACTCTCAGAAGTGTGTATGCAGGGGAGACAGATGTCTGCTACCCACTCTGACATGGGAGTTGGAAACTAGCTACACTCTGATTGAAGAAGGCCATTGGATATCGCTGTATTCAACTCAGATACACAGGAGTTCAGGCCCAATGCTTACACATGCTTTCTCCAAAACCTCTCTCAGCCACTAAATTTAGGATGTTAGCAGCTACGCCTACAGTCAGGCAGGATGCGTGAGGGTTCTGCCCTGTCCTCAGCACTCCCAGGAAAGCATGCCTAGAAGCCAGCTCTCAACTAGCTGCATTCTTATGGCAGTGTGAAGGTAGCAGTATTCTGAGTCAGGAGGTTCCAAGATTACCACTCTACTGCACCTGGAGATACCCTCCAGGTCTGCATTGTTAACTTGCGTCTCAAAAGCCTCTGGCAAACGTCTCTGGTGAAGACCTGCGAAACTCACTCTGCAGGCAGTGTGGAACTGTGAGGGACTGAGGGTGAGCTCAACTTTCAGAAGTAAGATGCTTTTGGACAAGGCGTTCACCTTCCTTCTCACTTATGGAACTTAGTATGTAGCACCAGTCTACCACAGGAATTACTAGGAAATCGCTGGATTCAGCTTGGAGGCACTAGTCTTGTTTGCCGGGAGATTCCAATTACCTCTCCCAACACTTCCGTCAAACAGCGAGGCTAGGCCTTTTAGAAGTGAAAGGAACCAGCAGGCTGGATGGGGAGGTACAGGCCTTAAGCTCAACTCTCAGAAGTGTGTATGCAGGGGAGACAGATGTCTGTTACCCACTCTGACATGGGAGTTGGAAACTAGCTACACTCTGATTGAAGAAGGCCATTGGAAATCGCTGTATTCAACTCAGATACACAGGAGTTCAGGCCCAATGCTTAAACATGCTTTTCCCGCAACCTCTCTCAGCCACTAACATTAGGATGTTAGCAGCTGCGCCTACAGTCAGGCAGGATGCGGGAGGGTTCTGCCCTGTCCTCAGCACTCCCAGGGAAGCATGCCTAGAAGCCAGCTCTCAACTAGCTGCATTCTTATGACAGTGTGAAGGTAGCAGTATTCTGACTAAGGTGGTTCCGAGATTACCACTCTACTGCACCTGGAGATACCCTCCAGGTCTGCATTGTTAACTTGCGTCTCAGAAGCCTGTGGCAAACGTCTCTGGTGAAGACGTGTGAAACTCACTCTGCAGGCAGTGTGGAACTGTGAGGAACTGAGGCGGAGCTCAACTCTCAGCAGTAAGATGATTGTGGACAAGGCGTTCAGCTATCTTCTCACATATGGAACTTAGTATGTAGCACCAGTCTACCCCAGGAATTACTGGGAAATCGCTGGATTGAGCTTGGAGGCACTAGTCTTGTGTGCCGGGAGATTCCAGGTACCTCTCCCAACACTTCGGTGAAGCAGCGAGCCTAGGCCTTTTGGAAGCGAAAGGTAGCTGCAGGCAGGAGGTAGGGTTACAGGCCATAAGCTCAACTCTCAGAAGTGGGTATGCAGGGGAGGCAGATGTCTGCTACCCAGTCCGACATGCGAGGGGGAACCTAGCTACACTCTGATGAAGAAGGACTTTGGAAATCGCTGTATTCAACTCAGATACACGTGGGTTCAGGCACAACGATTCCACATGCTTTTCTCACAACCTTTCCCTGCCACTAACATGAGGACGTTAGCAGCTCCTTCTACAGTCAAGCAGGATGCGGGAGGGTTGTGCCCTGTCCTTAGCTCTCACAGGGAAGCATGCCTTGAAGCCAGCTGTCAACTAGCTGCATACTTATGGCAGGGTGAAGGTAGCAGTATTCTGAGACAGGAGGTTCCCAGATTACCACTCTACTGCACCTGGAGATACCCTCCAGGTCTGCATTGTTAACTTGCGTCTCAGAAGCCTCTGGCAAACGTCTCTGGTGAAGACGTCCGAAACTCACTCTGAAGGCAGTGTGGAACTGTGAGGGACTGAGGGTGAGCTCAACTCTCAGAAGTAAGATGTTTTTGGACAAGGCGTTCAACTACCTACTCACGTATGGAACTTAGTATGTCACACCAGTCTTCCACAGGAATTACTAGGAAATCGCTGGATTGAGCTTGGAGGCACTCTTCTTGTGTGCCGGGAGACTCCAATTACCTCTCCCAACACTTCCGTCAAACAGCGAACCTAGGCCTTTTAGAAATGAAAGGAACCAGCAGGCTGGATGGGGAGGTACAGGCCTTAAGCTCAACTCTCAGAAGTGTGTATGCAGGGGAGACAGATGTCTGCTACCCACTCTGACATGGGAGTTGGAAACTAGCTACACTCTGATTGAAGAAGGCCATTGGATATCGCTGTATTCAACTCAGATACACAGGAGTTCAGGCCCAATGCTTACACATGCTTTCTCCAAAACCTCTCTCAGCCACTAAATTTAGGATGTTAGCAGCTACGCCTACAGTCAGGCAGGATGCGTGAGGGTTCTGCCCTGTCCTCAGCACTCCCAGGAAAGCATGCCTAGAAGCCAGCTCTCAACTAGCTGCATTCTTATGGCAGTGTGAAGGTAGCAGTATTCTGAGTCAGGAGGTTCCAAGATTACCACTCTACTGCACCTGGAGATACCCTCCAGGTCTGCATTGTTAACTTGCGTCTCAAAAGCCTCTGGCAAACGTCTCTGGTGAAGACCTGCGAAACTCACTCTGCAGGCAGTGTGGAACTGTGAGGGACTGAGGGTGAGCTCAACTTTCAGAAGTAAGATGCTTTTGGACAAGGCGTTCACCTTCCTTCTCACTTATGGAACTTAGTATGTAGCACCAGTCTACCACAGGAATTACTAGGAAATCGCTGGATTCAGCTTGGAGGCACTAGTCTTGTTTGCCGGGAGATTCCAATTACCTCTCCCAACACTTCCGTCAAACAGCGAGGCTAGGCCTTTTAGAAGTGAAAGGAACCAGCAGGCTGGATGGGGAGGTACAGGCCTTAAGCTCAACTCTCAGAAGTGTGTATGCAGGGGAGACAGATGTCTGTTACCCACTCTGACATGGGAGTTGGAAACTAGCTACACTCTGATTGAAGAAGGCCATTGGAAATCGCTGTATTCAACTCAGATACACAGGAGTTCAGGCCCAATGCTTAAACATGCTTTTCCCGCAACCTCTCTCAGCCACTAACATTAGGATGTTAGCAGCTGCGCCTACAGTCAGGCAGGATGCGGGAGGGTTCTGCCCTGTCCTCAGCACTCCCAGGGAAGCATGCCTAGAAGCCAGCTCTCAACTAGCTGCATTCTTATGACAGTGTGAAGGTAGCAGTATTCTGACTAAGGTGGTTCCGAGATTACCACTCTACTGCACCTGGAGATACCCTCCAGGTCTGCATTGTTAACTTGCGTCTCAGAAGCCTGTGGCAAACGTCTCTGGTGAAGACGTGTGAAACTCACTCTGCAGGCAGTGTGGAACTGTGAGGAACTGAGGCGGAGCTCAACTCTCAGCAGTAAGATGATTGTGGACAAGGCGTTCAGCTATCTTCTCACATATGGAACTTAGTATGTAGCACCAGTCTACCCCAGGAATTACTGGGAAATCGCTGGATTGAGCTTGGAGGCACTAGTCTTGTGTGCCGGGAGATTCCAGGTACCTCTCCCAACACTTCGGTGAAGCAGCGAGCCTAGGCCTTTTGGAAGCGAAAGGTAGCTGCAGGCAGGAGGTAGGGTTACAGGCCATAAGCTCAACTCTCAGAAGTGGGTATGCAGGGGAGGCAGATGTCTGCTACCCAGTCCGACATGCGAGGGGGAACCTAGCTACACTCTGATGAAGAAGGACTTTGGAAATCGCTGTATTCAACTCAGATACACGTGGGTTCAGGCACAACGATTCCACATGCTTTTCTCACAACCTTTCCCTGCCACTAACATGAGGACGTTAGCAGCTCCTTCTACAGTCAAGCAGGATGCGGGAGGGTTGTGCCCTGTCCTTAGCTCTCACAGGGAAGCATGCCTTGAAGCCAGCTGTCAACTAGCTGCATACTTATGGCAGGGTGAAGGTAGCAGTATTCTGAGACAGGAGGTTCCCAGATTACCACTCTACTGCACCTGGAGATACCCTCCAGGTCTGCATTGTTAACTTGCGTCTCAGAAGCCTCTGGCAAACGTCTCTGGTGAAGACGTCCGAAACTCACTCTGAAGGCAGTGTGGAACTGTGAGGGACTGAGGGTGAGCTCAACTCTCAGAAGTAAGATGTTTTTGGACAAGGCGTTCAACTACCTACTCACGTATGGAACTTAGTATGTCACACCAGTCTTCCACAGGAATTACTAGGAAATCGCTGGATTGAGCTTGGAGGCACTCTTCTTGTGTGCCGGGAGACTCCAATTACCTCTCCCAACACTTCCGTCAAACAGCGAACCTAGGCCTTTTAGAAATGAAAGGAACCAGCAGGCTGGATGGGGAGGTACAGGCCTTAAGCTCAACTCTCAGAAGTGTGTATGCAGGGGAGACAGATGTCTGCTACCCACTCTGACATGGGAGTTGGAAACTAGCTACACTCTGATTGAAGAAGGCCATTGGATATCGCTGTATTCAACTCAGATACACAGGAGTTCAGGCCCAATGCTTACACATGCTTTCTCCAAAACCTCTCTCAGCCACTAAATTTAGGATGTTAGCAGCTACGCCTACAGTCAGGCAGGATGCGTGAGGGTTCTGCCCTGTCCTCAGCACTCCCAGGAAAGCATGCCTAGAAGCCAGCTCTCAACTAGCTGCATTCTTATGGCAGTGTGAAGGTAGCAGTATTCTGAGTCAGGAGGTTCCAAGATTACCACTCTACTGCACCTGGAGATACCCTCCAGTTCTGCATTGTTAACTTGCGTCTCAGAAGCCTGTGGCAAACGTCTCTGGTGAAGACCTGCGAAACTCACTCTGCAGGCAGTGTGGAACTGTGAGGGACTGAGGGTGAGCTCAACTTTCAGAAGTAAGATGCTTTTGGACAAGGCGTTCACCTTCCTTCTCACTTATGGAACTTAGTATGTAGCACCAGTCTACCACAGGAATTACTAGGAAATCGCTGGATTCAGCTTGGAGGCACTAGTCTTGTTTGCCGGGAGATTCCAATTACCTCTCCCAACACTTCCGTCAAACAGCGAGGCTAGGCCTTTTAGAAGTGAAAGGAACCAGCAGGCTGGATGGGGAGGTACAGGCCTTAAGCTCAACTCTCAGAAGTGTGTATGCAGGGGAGACAGATGTCTGTTACCCACTCTGACATGGGAGTTGGAAACTAGCTACACTCTGATTGAAGAAGGCCATTGGAAATCGCTGTATTCAACTCAGATACACAGGAGTTCAGGCCCAATGCTTAAACATGCTTTTCCCGCAACCTCTCTCAGCCACTAACATTAGGATGTTAGCAGCTGCGCCTACAGTCAGGCAGGATGCGGGTGGGTTCTGCCCTGTCCTCAGCACTCCCAGGGAAGCATGCCTAGAAGCCAGCTCTCAACTAGCTGCATTCTTATGACAGTGTGAAGGTAGCAGTATTCTGACTAAGGTGGTTCCGAGATTACCACTCTACTGCACCTGGAGATACCCTCCAGGTCTGCATTGTTAACTTGCGTCTCAGAAGCCTGTGGCAAACGTCTCTGGTGAAGACGTGTGAAACTCACTCTGCAGGCAGTGTGGAACTGTGAGGAACTGAGGCGGAGCTCAACTCTCAGCAGTAAGATGATTGTGGACAAGGCGTTCAGCTATCTTCTCACATATGGAACTTAGTATGTAGCACCAGTCTACCCCAGGAATTACTGGGAAATCGCTGGATTGAGCTTGGAGGCACTAGTCTTGTGTGCCGGGAGATTCCAGTTACCTCTCCCAACACTTCGGTGAAGCAGCGAGCCTAGGCCTTTTGGAAGCGAAAGGTAGCTGCAGGCAGGAGGTAGGGTTACAGGCCATAAGCTCAACTCTCAGAAGTGGGTATGCAGGGGAGGCAGATGTCTGCTACCCACTCCGACATGCGAGGGGGAACCTAGCTACACTCTGATGAAGAAGGACTTTGGAAATCGCTGTATTCAACTCAGATACACGTGGGTTCAGGCACAACGATTCCACATGCTTTTCTCACAACCTTTCCCTGCCACTAACATGAGGACGTTAGCAGCTCCTTCTACAGTCAAGCAGGATGCGGGAGGGTTGTGCCCTGTCCTTAGCTCTCACAGGGAAGCATGCCTTGAAGCCAGCTGTCAACTAGCTGCATACTTATGGCAGGGTGAAGGTAGCAGTATTCTGAGACAGGAGGTTCCCAGATTACCACTCTACTGCACCTGGAGATACCCTCCAGGTCTGCATTGTTAACTTGCGTCTCAGAAGCCTCTGGCAAACGTCTCTGGTGAAGACGTCCGAAACTCACTCTGAAGGCAGTGTGGAACTGTGAGGGACTGAGGGTGAGCTCAACTCTCAGAAGTAAGATGTTTTTGGACAAGGCGTTCAACTACCTACTCACGTATGGAACTTAGTATGTCACACCAGTCTTCCACAGGAATTACTAGGAAATCGCTGGATTGAGCTTGGAGGCACTCTTCTTGTGTGCCGGGAGACTCCAATTACCTCTCCCAACACTTCCGTCAAACAGCGAACCTAGGCTTTTTAGAAATGAAAGGAACCAGCAGGCTGGATGGGGAGGTACAGGCCTTAAGCTCAACTCTCAGAAGTGTGTATGCAGGGGAGACAGATGTCTGCTACCCACTCTGACATGGGAGTTGGAAACTAGCTACACTCTGATTGAAGAAGGCCATTGGATATCGCTGTATTCAACTCAGATACACAGGAGTTCAGGCCCAATGCTTACACATGCTTTCTCCAAAACCTCTCTCAGCCACTAAATTTAGGATGTTAGCAGCTACGCCTACAGTCAGGCAGGATGCGTGAGGGTTCTGCCCTGTCCTCAGCACTCCCAGGAAAGCATGCCTAGAAGCCAGCTCTCAACTAGCTGCATTCTTATGGCAGTGTGAAGGTAGCAGTATTCTGAGTCAGGAGGTTCCAAGATTACCACTCTACTGCACCTGGAGATACCCTCCAGGTCTGCATTGTTAACTTGCGTCTCAAAAGCCTCTGGCAAACGTCTCTGGTGAAGACCTGCGAAACTCACTCTGCAGGCAGTGTGGAACTGTGAGGGACTGAGGGTGAGCTCAACTTTCAGAAGTAAGATGCTTTTGGACAAGGCGTTCACCTTCCTTCTCACTTATGGAACTTAGTATGTAGCACCAGTCTACCACAGGAATTACTAGGAAATCGCTGGATTCAGCTTGGAGGCACTAGTCTTGTTTGCCGGGAGATTCCAATTACCTCTCCCAGCACTTCCGTCAAACAGCGAGGCTAGGCCTTTTAGAAGTGAAATTAGGCTGGAACCAGCAGGCTGGATGGGGAGGTACAGGCCTTAAGCTCAACTCTCAGAAGTGTGTATGCAGGGGAGACAGATGTCTGTTACCCACTCTGACATGGGAGTTGGAAACTAGCTACACTCTGATTGAAGAAGGCCATTGGAAATCGCTGTATTCAACTCAGATACACAGGAGTTCAGGCCCAATGCTTAAACATGCTTTTCCCGCAACCTCTCTCAGCCACTAACATTAGGATGTTAGCAGCTGCGCCTACAGTCAGGCAGGATGCGGGAGGGTTCTGCCCTGTCCTCAGCACTCCCAGGGAAGCATGCCTAGAAGCCAGCTCTCAACTAGCTGCATTCTTATGACAGTGTGAAGGTAGCAGTATTCTGACTAAGGTGGTTCCGAGATTACCACTCTACTGCACCTGGAGATACCCTCCAGGTCTGCATTGTTAACTTGCGTCTCAGAAGCCTGTGGCAAACGTCTCTGGTGAAGACGTGTGAAACTCACTCTGCAGGCAGTGTGGAACTGTGAGGAACTGAGGCGGAGCTCAACTCTCAGCAGTAAGATGATTGTGGACAAGGCGTTCAGCTATCTTCTCACATATGGAACTTAGTATGTAGCACCAGTCTACCCCAGGAATTACTGGGAAATCGCTGGATTGAGCTTGGAGGCACTAGTCTTGTGTGCCGGGAGATTCCAGTTACCTCTCCCAACACTTCGGTGAAGCAGCGAGCCTAGGCCTTTTGGAAGCGAAAGGTAGCTGCAGGCAGGAGGTAGGGTTACAGGCCATAAGCTCAACTCTCAGAAGTGGGTATGCAGGGGAGGCAGATGTCTGCTACCCAGTCCGACATGCGAGGGGGAACCTAGCTACACTCTGATGAAGAAGGACTTTGGAAATCGCTGTATTCAACTCAGATACACGTGGGTTCAGGCACAACGATTCCACATGCTTTTCTCACAACCTTTCCCTGCCACTAACATGAGGACGTTAGCAGCTCCTTCTACAGTCAAGCAGGATGCGGGAGGGTTGTGCCCTGTCCTTAGCTCTCACAGGGAAGCATGCCTTGAAGCCAGCTGTCAACTAGCTGCATACTTATGGCAGGGTGAAGGTAGCAGTATTCTGAGACAGGAGGTTCCCAGATTACCACTCTACTGCACCTGGAGATACCCTCCAGGTCTGCATTGTTAACTTGCGTCTCAGAAGCCTCTGGCAAACGTCTCTGGTGAAGACGTCCGAAACTCACTCTGAAGGCAGTGTGGAACTGTGAGGGACTGAGGGTGAGCTCAACTCTCAGAAGTAAGATGTTTTTGGACAAGGCGTTCAACTACCTACTCACGTATGGAACTTAGTATGTCACACCAGTCTTCCACAGGAATTACTAGGAAATCGCTGGATTGAGCTTGGAGGCACTCTTCTTGTGTGCCGGGAGACTCCAATTACCTCTCCCAACACTTCCGTCAAACAGCGAACCTAGGCCTTTTAGAAATGAAAGGAACCAGCAGGCTGGATGGGGAGGTACAGGCCTTAAGCTCAACTCTCAGAAGTGTGTATGCAGGGGAGACAGATGTCTGCTACCCACTCTGACATGGGAGTTGGAAACTAGCTACACTCTGATTGAAGAAGGCCATTGGATATCGCTGTATTCAACTCAGATACACAGGAGTTCAGGCCCAATGCTTACACATGCTTTCTCCAAAACCTCTCTCAGCCACTAAATTTAGGATGTTAGTAGCTACGCCTACAGTCAGGCAGGATGCGTGAGGGTTCTGCCCTGTCCTCAGCACTCCCAGGAAAGCATGCCTAGAAGCCAGCTCTCAACTAGCTGCATTCTTATGGCAGTGTGAAGGTAGCAGTATTCTGAGTCAGGAGGTTCCAAGATTACCACTCTACTGCACCTGGAGATACCCTCCAGGTCTGCATTGTTAACTTGCGTCTCAGAAGCCTGTGGCAAACGTCTCTGGTGAAGACCTGCGAAACTCACTCTGCAGGCAGTGTGGAACTGTGAGGGACTGAGGGTGAGCTCAACTTTCAGAAGTAAGATGCTTTTGGACAAGGCGTTCACCTTCCTTCTCACTTATGGAACTTAGTATGTAGCACCAGTCTACCACAGGAATTACTAGGAAATCGCTGGATTCAGCTTGGAGGCACTAGTCTTGTTTGCCGGGAGATTCCAATTACCTCTCCCAACACTTCCGTCAAACAGCGAGGCTAGGCCTTTTAGAAGTGAAAGGAACCAGCAGGCTGGATGGGGAGGTACAGGCCTTAAGCTCAACTCTCAGAAGTGTGTATGCAGGGGAGACAGATGTCTGTTACCCACTCTGACATGGGAGTTGGAAACTAGCTACACTCTGATTGAAGAAGGCCATTGGAAATCGCTGTATTCAACTCAGATACACAGGAGTTCAGGCCCAATGCTTAAACATGCTTTTCCCGCAACCTCTCTCAGCCACTAACATTAGGATGTTAGCAGCTGCGCCTACAGTCAGGCAGGATGCGGGTGGGTTCTGCCCTGTCCTCAGCACTCCCAGGGAAGCATGCCTAGAAGCCAGCTCTCAACTAGCTGCATTCTTATGACAGTGTGAAGGTAGCAGTATTCTGACTAAGGTGGTTCCGAGATTACCACTCTACTGCACCTGGAGATACCCTCCAGGTCTGCATTGTTAACTTGCGTCTCAGAAGCCTGTGGCAAACGTCTCTGGTGAAGACGTGTGAAACTCACTCTGCAGGCAGTGTGGAACTGTGAGGAACTGAGGCGGAGCTCAACTCTCAGCAGTAAGATGATTGTGGACAAGGCGTTCAGCTATCTTCTCACATATGGAACTTAGTATGTAGCACCAGTCTACCCCAGGAATTACTGGGAAATCGCTGGATTGAGCTTGGAGGCACTAGTCTTGTGTGCCGGGAGATTCCAGTTACCTCTCCCAACACTTCGGTGAAGCAGCGAGCCTAGGCCTTTTGGAAGCGAAAGGTAGCTGCAGGCAGGAGGTAGGGTTACAGGCCATAAGCTCAACTCTCAGAAGTGGGTATGCAGGGGAGGCAGATGTCTGCTACCCACTCCGACATGCGAGGGGGAACCTAGCTACACTCTGATGAAGAAGGACTTTGGAAATCGCTGTATTCAACTCAGATACACGTGGGTTCAGGCACAACGATTCCACATGCTTTTCTCACAACCTTTCCCTGCCACTAACATGAGGACGTTAGCAGCTCCTTCTACAGTCAAGCAGGATGCGGGAGGGTTGTGCCCTGTCCTTAGCTCTCACAGGGAAGCATGCCTTGAAGCCAGCTGTCAACTAGCTGCATACTTATGGCAGGGTGAAGGTAGCAGTATTCTGAGACAGGAGGTTCCCAGATTACCACTCTACTGCACCTGGAGATACCCTCCAGGTCTGCATTGTTAACTTGCGTCTCAGAAGCCTCTGGCAAACGTCTCTGGTGAAGACGTCCGAAACTCACTCTGAAGGCAGTGTGGAACTGTGAGGGACTGAGGGTGAGCTCAACTCTCAGAAGTAAGATGTTTTTGGACAAGGCGTTCAACTACCTACTCACGTATGGAACTTAGTATGTCACACCAGTCTTCCACAGGAATTACTAGGAAATCGCTGGATTGAGCTTGGAGGCACTCTTCTTGTGTGCCGGGAGACTCCAATTACCTCTCCCAACACTTCCGTCAAACAGCGAACCTAGGCTTTTTAGAAATGAAAGGAACCAGCAGGCTGGATGGGGAGGTACAGGCCTTAAGCTCAACTCTCAGAAGTGTGTATGCAGGGGAGACAGATGTCTGCTACCCACTCTGACATGGGAGTTGGAAACTAGCTACACTCTGATTGAAGAAGGCCATTGGATATCGCTGTATTCAACTCAGATACACAGGAGTTCAGGCCCAATGCTTACACATGCTTTCTCCAAAACCTCTCTCAGCCACTAAATTTAGGATGTTAGCAGCTACGCCTACAGTCAGGCAGGATGCGTGAGGGTTCTGCCCTGTCCTCAGCACTCCCAGGAAAGCATGCCTAGAAGCCAGCTCTCAACTAGCTGCATTCTTATGGCAGTGTGAAGGTAGCAGTATTCTGAGTCAGGAGGTTCCAAGATTACCACTCTACTGCACCTGGAGATACCCTCCAGGTCTGCATTGTTAACTTGCGTCTCAAAAGCCTCTGGCAAACGTCTCTGGTGAAGACCTGCGAAACTCACTCTGCAGGCAGTGTGGAACTGTGAGGGACTGAGGGTGAGCTCAACTTTCAGAAGTAAGATGCTTTTGGACAAGGCGTTCACCTTCCTTCTCACTTATGGAACTTAGTATGTAGCACCAGTCTACCACAGGAATTACTAGGAAATCGCTGGATTCAGCTTGGAGGCACTAGTCTTGTTTGCCGGGAGATTCCAATTACCTCTCCCAGCACTTCCGTCAAACAGCGAGGCTAGGCCTTTTAGAAGTGAAAGGAACCAGCAGGCTGGATGGGGAGGTACAGGCCTTAAGCTCAACTCTCAGAAGTGTGTATGCAGGGGAGACAGATGTCTGTTACCCACTCTGACATGGGAGTTGGAAACTAGCTACACTCTGATTGAAGAAGGCCATTGGAAATCGCTGTATTCAACTCAGATACACAGGAGTTCAGGCCCAATGCTTAAACATGCTTTTCCCGCAACCTCTCTCAGCCACTAACATTAGGATGTTAGCAGCTGCGCCTACAGTCAGGCAGGATGCGGGAGGGTTCTGCCCTGTCCTCAGCACTCCCAGGGAAGCATGCCTAGAAGCCAGCTCTCAACTAGCTGCATTCTTATGACAGTGTGAAGGTAGCAGTATTCTGACTAAGGTGGTTCCGAGATTACCACTCTACTGCACCTGGAGATACCCTCCAGGTCTGCATTGTTAACTTGCGTCTCAGAAGCCTGTGGCAAACGTCTCTGGTGAAGACGTGTGAAACTCACTCTGCAGGCAGTGTGGAACTGTGAGGAACTGAGGCGGAGCTCAACTCTCAGCAGTAAGATGATTGTGGACAAGGCGTTCAGCTATCTTCTCACATATGGAACTTAGTATGTAGCACCAGTCTACCCCAGGAATTACTGGGAAATCGCTGGATTGAGCTTGGAGGCACTAGTCTTGTGTGCCGGGAGATTCCAGTTACCTCTCCCAACACTTCGGTGAAGCAGCGAGCCTAGGCCTTTTGGAAGCGAAAGGTAGCTGCAGGCAGGAGGTAGGGTTACAGGCCATAAGCTCAACTCTCAGAAGTGGGTATGCAGGGGAGGCAGATGTCTGCTACCCAGTCCGACATGCGAGGGGGAACCTAGCTACACTCTGATGAAGAAGGACTTTGGAAATCGCTGTATTCAACTCAGATACACGTGGGTTCAGGCACAACGATTCCACATGCTTTTCTCACAACCTTTCCCTGCCACTAACATGAGGACGTTAGCAGCTCCTTCTACAGTCAAGCAGGATGCGGGAGGGTTGTGCCCTGTCCTTAGCTCTCACAGGGAAGCATGCCTTGAAGCCAGCTGTCAACTAGCTGCATACTTATGGCAGGGTGAAGGTAGCAGTATTCTGAGACAGGAGGTTCCCAGATTACCACTCTACTGCACCTGGAGATACCCTCCAGGTCTGCATTGTTAACTTGCGTCTCAGAAGCCTCTGGCAAACGTCTCTGGTGAAGACGTCCGAAACTCACTCTGAAGGCAGTGTGGAACTGTGAGGGACTGAGGGTGAGCTCAACTCTCAGAAGTAAGATGTTTTTGGACAAGGCGTTCAACTACCTACTCACGTATGGAACTTAGTATGTCACACCAGTCTTCCACAGGAATTACTAGGAAATCGCTGGATTGAGCTTGGAGGCACTCTTCTTGTGTGCCGGGAGACTCCAATTACCTCTCCCAACACTTCCGTCAAACAGCGAACCTAGGCCTTTTAGAAATGAAAGGAACCAGCAGGCTGGATGGGGAGGTACAGGCCTTAAGCTCAACTCTCAGAAGTGTGTATGCAGGGGAGACAGATGTCTGCTACCCACTCTGACATGGGAGTTGGAAACTAGCTACACTCTGATTGAAGAAGGCCATTGGATATCGCTGTATTCAACTCAGATACACAGGAGTTCAGGCCCAATGCTTACACATGCTTTCTCCAAAACCTCTCTCAGCCACTAAATTTAGGATGTTAGCAGCTACGCCTACAGTCAGGCAGGATGCGTGAGGGTTCTGCCCTGTCCTCAGCACTCCCAGGAAAGCATGCCTAGAAGCCAGCTCTCAACTAGCTGCATTCTTATGGCAGTGTGAAGGTAGCAGTATTCTGAGTCAGGAGGTTCCAAGATTACCACTCTACTGCACCTGGAGATACCCTCCAGGTCTGCATTGTTAACTTGCGTCTCAGAAGCCTGTGGCAAACGTCTCTGGTGAAGACCTGCGAAACTCACTCTGCAGGCAGTGTGGAACTGTGAGGGACTGAGGGTGAGCTCAACTTTCAGAAGTAAGATGCTTTTGGACAAGGCGTTCACCTTCCTTCTCACTTATGGAACTTAGTATGTAGCACCAGTCTACCACAGGAATTACTAGGAAATCGCTGGATTCAGCTTGGAGGCACTAGTCTTGTTTGCCGGGAGATTCCAATTACCTCTCCCAACACTTCCGTCAAACAGCGAGGCTAGGCCTTTTAGAAGTGAAAGGAACCAGCAGGCTGGATGGGGAGGTACAGGCCTTAAGCTCAACTCTCAGAAGTGTGTATGCAGGGGAGACAGATGTCTGTTACCCACTCTGACATGGGAGTTGGAAACTAGCTACACTCTGATTGAAGAAGGCCATTGGAAATCGCTGTATTCAACTCAGATACACAGGAGTTCAGGCCCAATGCTTAAACATGCTTTTCCCGCAACCTCTCTCAGCCACTAACATTAGGATGTTAGCAGCTGCGCCTACAGTCAGGCAGGATGCGGGTGGGTTCTGCCCTGTCCTCAGCACTCCCAGGGAAGCATGCCTAGAAGCCAGCTCTCAACTAGCTGCATTCTTATGACAGTGTGAAGGTAGCAGTATTCTGACTAAGGTGGTTCCGAGATTACCACTCTACTGCACATGGAGATACCCTCCAGGTCTGCATTGTTAACTTGCGTCTCAGAAGCCTGTGGCAAACGTCTCTGGTGAAGACGTGTGAAACTCACTCTGCAGGCAGTGTGGAACTGTGAGGAACTGAGGCGGAGCTCAACTCTCAGCAGTAAGATGATTGTGGACAAGGCGTTCAGCTATCTTCTCACATATGGAACTTAGTATGTAGCACCAGTCTACCCCAGGAATTACTGGGAAATCGCTGGATTGAGCTTGGAGGCACTAGTCTTGTGTGCCGGGAGATTCCAGTTACCTCTCCCAACACTTCGGTGAAGCAGCGAGCCTAGGCCTTTTGGAAGCGAAAGGTAGCTGCAGGCAGGAGGTAGGGTTACAGGCCATAAGCTCAACTCTCAGAAGTGGGTATGCAGGGGAGGCAGATGTCTGCTACCCACTCCGACATGCGAGGGGGAACCTAGCTACACTCTGATGAAGAAGGACTTTGGAAATCGCTGTATTCAACTCAGATACACGTGGGTTCAGGCACAACGATTCCACATGCTTTTCTCACAACCTTTCCCTGCCACTAACATGAGGACGTTAGCAGCTCCTTCTACAGTCAAGCAGGATGCGGGAGGGTTGTGCCCTGTCCTTAGCTCTCACAGGGAAGCATGCCTTGAAGCCAGCTGTCAACTAGCTGCATACTTATGGCAGGGTGAAGGTAGCAGTATTCTGAGACAGGAGGTTCCCAGATTACCACTCTACTGCACCTGGAGATACCCTCCAGGTCTGCATTGTTAACTTGCGTCTCAGAAGCCTCTGGCAAACGTCTCTGGTGAAGACGTCCGAAACTCACTCTGAAGGCAGTGTGGAACTGTGAGGGACTGAGGGTGAGCTCAACTCTCAGAAGTAAGATGTTTTTGGACAAGGCGTTCAACTACCTACTCACGTATGGAACTTAGTATGTCACACCAGTCTTCCACAGGAATTACTAGGAAATCGCTGGATTGAGCTTGGAGGCACTCTTCTTGTGTGCCGGGAGACTCCAATTACCTCTCCCAACACTTCCGTCAAACAGCGAACCTAGGCTTTTTAGAAATGAAAGGAACCAGCAGGCTGGATGGGGAGGTACAGGCCTTAAGCTCAACTCTCAGAAGTGTGTATGCAGGGGAGACAGATGTCTGCTACCCACTCTGACATGGGAGTTGGAAACTAGCTACACTCTGATTGAAGAAGGCCATTGGATATCGCTGTATTCAACTCAGATACACAGGAGTTCAGGCCCAATGCTTACACATGCTTTCTCCAAAACCTCTCTCAGCCACTAAATTTAGGATGTTAGCAGCTACGCCTACAGTCAGGCAGGATGCGTGAGGGTTCTGCCCTGTCCTCAGCACTCCCAGGAAAGCATGCCTAGAAGCCAGCTCTCAACTAGCTGCATTCTTATGGCAGTGTGAAGGTAGCAGTATTCTGAGTCAGGAGGTTCCAAGATTACCACTCTACTGCACCTGGAGATACCCTCCAGGTCTGCATTGTTAACTTGCGTCTCAAAAGCCTCTGGCAAACGTCTCTGGTGAAGACCTGCGAAACTCACTCTGCAGGCAGTGTGGAACTGTGAGGGACTGAGGGTGAGCTCAACTTTCAGAAGTAAGATGCTTTTGGACAAGGCGTTCACCTTCCTTCTCACTTATGGAACTTAGTATGTAGCACCAGTCTACCACAGGAATTACTAGGAAATCGCTGGATTCAGCTTGGAGGCACTAGTCTTGTTTGCCGGGAGATTCCAATTACCTCTCCCAACACTTCCGTCAAACAGCGAGGCTAGGCCTTTTAGAAGTGAAAGGAACCAGCAGGCTGGATGGGGAGGTACAGGCCTTAAGCTCAACTCTCAGAAGTGTGTATGCAGGGGAGACAGATGTCTGTTACCCACTCTGACATGGGAGTTGGAAACTAGCTACACTCTGATTGAAGAAGGCCATTGGAAATCGCTGTATTCAACTCAGATACACAGGAGTTCAGGCCCAATGCTTAAACATGCTTTTCCCGCAACCTCTCTCAGCCACTAACATTAGGATGTTAGCAGCTGCGCCTACAGTCAGGCAGGATGCGGGTGGGTTCTGCCCTGTCCTCAGCACTCCCAGGGAAGCATGCCTAGAAGCCAGCTCTCAACTAGCTGCATTCTTATGACAGTGTGAAGGTAGCAGTATTCTGACTAAGGTGGTTCCGAGATTACCACTCTACTGCACCTGGAGATACCCTCCAGGTTTGCATTGTTAACTTGCGTCTCAGAAGCCTGTGGCAAACGTCTCTGGTGAAGACGTGTGAAACTCACTCTGCAGGCAGTGTGGAACTGTGAGGAACTGAGGCGGAGCTCAACTCTCAGCAGTAAGATGATTGTGGACAAGGCGTTCAGCTATCTTCTCACATATGGAACTTAGTATGTAGCACCAGTCTACCCCAGGAATTACTGGGAAATCGCTGGATTGAGCTTGGAGGCACTAGTCTTGTGTGCCGGGAGATTCCAGTTACCTCTCCCAACACTTCGGTGAAGCAGCGAGCCTAGGCCTTTTGGAAGCGAAAGGTAGCTGCAGGCAGGAGGTAGGGTTACAGGCCATAAGCTCAACTCTCAGAAGTGGGTATGCAGGGGAGGCAGATGTCTGCTACCCAGTCCGACATGCGAGGGGGAACCTAGCTACACTCTGATGAAGAAGGACTTTGGAAATCGCTGTATTCAACTCAGATACACGTGGGTTCAGGCACAACGATTCCACATGCTTTTCTCACAACCTTTCCCTGCCACTAACATGAGGACGTTAGCAGCTCCTTCTACAGTCAAGCAGGATGCGGGAGGGTTGTGCCCTGTCCTTAGCTCTCACAGGGAAGCATGCCTTGAAGCCAGCTGTCAACTAGCTGCATACTTATGGCAGGGTGAAGGTAGCAGTATTCTGAGACAGGAGGTTCCCAGATTACCACTCTACTGCACCTGGAGATACCCTCCAGGTCTGCATTGTTAACTTGCGTCTCAGAAGCCTCTGGCAAACGTCTCTGGTGAAGACGTCCGAAACTCACTCTGAAGGCAGTGTGGAACTGTGAGGGACTGAGGGTGAGCTCAACTCTCAGAAGTAAGATGTTTTTGGACAAGGCGTTCAACTACCTACTCACGTATGGAACTTAGTATGTCACACCAGTCTTCCACAGGAATTACTAGGAAATCGCTGGATTGAGCTTGGAGGCACTCTTCTTGTGTGCCGGGAGACTCCAATTACCTCTCCCAACACTTCCGTCAAACAGCGAACCTAGGCTTTTTAGAAATGAAAGGAACCAGCAGGCTGGATGGGGAGGTACAGGCCTTAAGCTCAAATCTCAGAAGTGTGTATGCAGGGGAGACAGATGTCTGCTACCCACTCTGACATGGGAGTTGGAAACTAGCTACACTCTGATTGAAGAAGGCCATTGGATATCGCTGTATTCAACTCAGATACACAGGAGTTCAGGCCCAATGCTTACACATGCTTTCTCCAAAACCTCTCTCAGCCACTAAATTTAGGATGTTAGCAGCTACGCCTACAGTCAGGCAGGATGCGTGAGGGTTCTGCCCTGTCCTCAGCACTCCCAGGAAAGCATGCCTAGAAGCCAGCTCTCAACTAGCTGCATTCTTATGGCAGTGTGAAGGTAGCAGTATTCTGAGTCAGGAGGTTCCAAGATTACCACTCTACTGCACCTGGAGATACCCTCCAGGTCTGCATTGTTAACTTGCGTCTCAGAAGCCTGTGGCAAACGTCTCTGGTGAAGACCTGCGAAACTCACTCTGCAGGCAGTGTGGAACTGTGAGGGACTGAGGGTGAGCTCAACTTTCAGAAGTAAGATGCTTTTGGACAAGGCGTTCACCTTCCTTCTCACTTATGGAACTTAGTATGTAGCACCAGTCTACCACAGGAATTACTAGGAAATCGCTGGATTCAGCTTGGAGGCACTAGTCTTGTGTGCCGGGAGACTCCAATTACCTCTCCCAACACTTCCGTCAAACAGCGAGGCTAGGCCTTTTAGAAGTGAAAGGAACCAGCAGGCTGGATGGGGAGGTACAGGCCTTAAGCTCAACTCTCAGAAGTGTGTATGCAGGGGAGACAGATGTCTGTTACCCACTCTGACATGGGAGTTGGAAACTAGCTACACTCTGATTGAAGAAGGCCATTGGAAATCGCTGTATTCAACTCAGATACACAGGAGTTCAGGCCCAATGCTTAAACATGCTTTTCCCGCAACCTCTCTCAGCCACTAACATTAGGATGTTAGCAGCTGCGCCTACAGTCAGGCAGGATGCGGGAGGGTTCTGCCCTGTCCTCAGCACTCCCAGGGAAGCATGCCTAGAAGCCAGCTCTCAACTAGCTGCATTCTTATGACAGTGTGAAGGTAGCAGTATTCTGACTAAGGTGGTTCCGAGATTACCACTCTACTGCACCTGGAGATACCCTCCAGGTCTGCATTGTTAACTTGCGTCTCAGAAGCCTGTGGCAAACGTCTCTGGTGAAGACGTGTGAAACTCACTCTGCAGGCAGTGTGGAACTGTGAGGAACTGAGGCGGAGCTCAACTCTCAGCAGTAAGATGATTGTGGACAAGGCGTTCAGCTATCTTCTCACATATGGAACTTAGTATGTAGCACCAGTCTACCCCAGGAATTACTGGGAAATCGCTGGATTGAGCTTGGAGGCACTAGTCTTGTGTGCCGGGAGATTCCAGTTACCTCTCCCAACACTTCGGTGAAGCAGCGAGCCTAGGCCTTTTGGAAGCGAAAGGTAGCTGCAGGCAGGAGGTAGGGTTACAGGCCATAAGCTCAACTCTCAGAAGTGGGTATGCAGGGGAGGCAGATGTCTGCTACCCACTCCGACATGCGAGGGGGAACCTAGCTACACTCTGATGAAGAAGGACTTTGGAAATCGCTGTATTCAACTCAGATACACGTGGGTTCAGGCACAACGATTCCACATGCTTTTCTCACAACCTTTCCCTGCCACTAACATGAGGACGTTAGCAGCTCCTTCTACAGTCAAGCAGGATGCGGGAGGGTTGTGCCCTGTCCTTAGCTCTCACAGGGAAGCATGCCTTGAAGCCAGCTGTCAACTAGCTGCATACTTATGGCAGGGTGAAGGTAGCAGTATTCTGAGACAGGAGGTTCCCAGATTACCACTCTACTGCACCTGGAGATACCCTCCAGGTCTGCATTGTTAACTTGCGTCTCAGAAGCCTCTGGCAAACGTCTCTGGTGAAGACGTCCGAAACTCACTCTGAAGGCAGTGTGGAACTGTGAGGGACTGAGGGTGAGCTCAACTCTCAGAAGTAAGATGTTTTTGGACAAGGCGTTCAACTACCTACTCACGTATGGAACTTAGTATGTCACACCAGTCTTCCACAGGAATTACTAGGAAATCGCTGGATTGAGCTTGGAGGCACTCTTCTTGTGTGCCGGGAGACTCCAATTACCTCTCCCAACACTTCCGTCAAACAGCGAACCTAGGCCTTTTAGAAATGAAAGGAACCAGCAGGCTGGATGGGGAGGTACAGGCCTTAAGCTCAACTCTCAGAAGTGTGTATGCAGGGGAGACAGATGTCTGCTACCCACTCTGACATGGGAGTTGGAAACTAGCTACACTCTGATTGAAGAAGGCCATTGGATATCGCTGTATTCAACTCAGATACACAGGAGTTCAGGCCCAATGCTTACACATGCTTTCTCCAAAACCTCTCTCAGCCACTAAATTTAGGATGTTAGCAGCTACGCCTACAGTCAGGCAGGATGCGTGAGGGTTCTGCCCTGTCCTCAGCACTCCCAGGAAAGCATGCCTAGAAGCCAGCTCTCAACTAGCTGCATTCTTATGGCAGTGTGAAGGTAGCAGTATTCTGAGTCAGGAGGTTCCAAGATTACCACTCTACTGCACCTGGAGATACCCTCCAGGTCTGCATTGTTAACTTGCGTCTCAAAAGCCTCTGGCAAACGTCTCTGGTGAAGACCTGCGAAACTCACTCTGCAGGCAGTGTGGAACTGTGAGGGACTGAGGGTGAGCTCAACTTTCAGAAGTAAGATGCTTTTGGACAAGGCGTTCACCTTCCTTCTCACTTATGGAACTTAGTATGTAGCACCAGTCTACCACAGGAATTACTAGGAAATCGCTGGATTCAGCTTGGAGGCACTAGTCTTGTTTGCCGGGAGATTCCAATTACCTCTCCCAGCACTTCCGTCAAACAGCGAGGCTAGGCCTTTTAGAAGTGAAAGGAACCAGCAGGCTGGATGGGGAGGTACAGGCCTTAAGCTCAACTCTCAGAAGTGTGTATGCAGGGGAGACAGATGTCTGTTACCCACTCTGACATGGGAGTTGGAAACTAGCTACACTCTGATTGAAGAAGGCCATTGGAAATCGCTGTATTCAACTCAGATACACAGGAGTTCAGGCCCAATGCTTAAACATGCTTTTCCCGCAACCTCTCTCAGCCACTAACATTAGGATGTTAGCAGCTGCGCCTACAGTCAGGCAGGATGCGGGAGGGTTCTGCCCTGTCCTCAGCACTCCCAGGGAAGCATGCCTAGAAGCCAGCTCTCAACTAGCTGCATTCTTATGACAGTGTGAAGGTAGCAGTATTCTGACTAAGGTGGTTCCGAGATTACCACTCTACTGCACCTGGAGATACCCTCCAGGTCTGCATTGTTAACTTGCGTCTCAGAAGCCTGTGGCAAACGTCTCTGGTGAAGACGTGTGAAACTCACTCTGCAGGCAGTGTGGAACTGTGAGGAACTGAGGCGGAGCTCAACTCTCAGCAGTAAGATGATTGTGGACAAGGCGTTCAGCTATCTTCTCACATATGGAACTTAGTATGTAGCACCAGTCTACCCCAGGAATTACTGGGAAATCGCTGGATTGAGCTTGGAGGCACTAGTCTTGTGTGCCGGGAGATTCCAGTTACCTCTCCCAACACTTCGGTGAAGCAGCGAGCCTAGGCCTTTTGGAAGCGAAAGGTAGCTGCAGGCAGGAGGTAGGGTTACAGGCCATAAGCTCAACTCTCAGAAGTGGGTATGCAGGGGAGGCAGATGTCTGCTACCCAGTCCGACATGCGAGGGGGAACCTAGCTACACTCTGATGAAGAAGGACTTTGGAAATCGCTGTATTCAACTCAGATACACGTGGGTTCAGGCACAACGATTCCACATGCTTTTCTCACAACCTTTCCCTGCCACTAACATGAGGACGTTAGCAGCTCCTTCTACAGTCAAGCAGGATGCGGGAGGGTTGTGCCCTGTCCTTAGCTCTCACAGGGAAGCATGCCTTGAAGCCAGCTGTCAACTAGCTGCATACTTATGGCAGGGTGAAGGTAGCAGTATTCTGAGACAGGAGGTTCCCAGATTACCACTCTACTGCACCTGGAGATACCCTCCAGGTCTGCATTGTTAACTTGCGTCTCAGAAGCCTCTGGCAAACGTCTCTGGTGAAGACGTCCGAAACTCACTCTGAAGGCAGTGTGGAACTGTGAGGGACTGAGGGTGAGCTCAACTCTCAGAAGTAAGATGTTTTTGGACAAGGCGTTCAACTACCTACTCACGTATGGAACTTAGTATGTCACACCAGTCTTCCACAGGAATTACTAGGAAATCGCTGGATTGAGCTTGGAGGCACTCTTCTTGTGTGCCGGGAGACTCCAATTACCTCTCCCAACACTTCCGTCAAACAGCGAACCTAGGCCTTTTAGAAATGAAAGGAACCAGCAGGCTGGATGGGGAGGTACAGGCCTTAAGCTCAACTCTCAGAAGTGTGTATGCAGGGGAGACAGATGTCTGCTACCCACTCTGACATGGGAGTTGGAAACTAGCTACACTCTGATTGAAGAAGGCCATTGGATATCGCTGTATTCAACTCAGATACACAGGAGTTCAGGCCCAATGCTTACACATGCTTTCTCCAAAACCTCTCTCAGCCACTAAATTTAGGATGTTAGCAGCTACGCCTACAGTCAGGCAGGATGCGTGAGGGTTCTGCCCTGTCCTCAGCACTCCCAGGAAAGCATGCCTAGAAGCCAGCTCTCAACTAGCTGCATTCTTATGGCAGTGTGAAGGTAGCAGTATTCTGAGTCAGGAGGTTCCAAGATTACCACTCTACTGCACCTGGAGATACCCTCCAGGTCTGCATTGTTAACTTGCGTCTCAGAAGCCTGTGGCAAACGTCTCTGGTGAAGACCTGCGAAACTCACTCTGCAGGCAGTGTGGAACTGTGAGGGACTGAGGGTGAGCTCAACTTTCAGAAGTAAGATGCTTTTGGACAAGGCGTTCACCTTCCTTCTCACTTATGGAACTTAGTATGTAGCACCAGTCTACCACAGGAATTACTAGGAAATCGCTGGATTCAGCTTGGAGGCACTAGTCTTGTTTGCCGGGAGATTCCAATTACCTCTCCCAACACTTCCGTCAAACAGCGAGGCTAGGCCTTTTAGAAGTGAAAGGAACCAGCAGGCTGGATGGGGAGGTACAGGCCTTAAGCTCAACTCTCAGAAGTGTGTATGCAGGGGAGACAGATGTCTGTTACCCACTCTGACATGGGAGTTGGAAACTAGCTACACTCTGATTGAAGAAGGCCATTGGAAATCGCTGTATTCAACTCAGATACACAGGAGTTCAGGCCCAATGCTTAAACATGCTTTTCCCGCAACCTCTCTCAGCCACTAACATTAGGATGTTAGCAGCTGCGCCTACAGTCAGGCAGGATGCGGGTGGGTTCTGCCCTGTCCTCAGCACTCCCAGGGAAGCATGCCTAGAAGCCAGCTCTCAACTAGCTGCATTCTTATGACAGTGTGAAGGTAGCAGTATTCTGACTAAGGTGGTTCCGAGATTACCACTCTACTGCACCTGGAGATACCCTCCAGGTCTGCATTGTTAACTTGCGTCTCAGAAGCCTGTGGCAAACGTCTCTGGTGAAGACGTGTGAAACTCACTCTGCAGGCAGTGTGGAACTGTGAGGAACTGAGGCGGAGCTCAACTCTCAGCAGTAAGATGATTGTGGACAAGGCGTTCAGCTATCTTCTCACATATGGAACTTAGTATGTAGCACCAGTCTACCCCAGGAATTACTGGGAAATCGCTGGATTGAGCTTGGAGGCACTAGTCTTGTGTGCCGGGAGATTCCAGTTACCTCTCCCAACACTTCGGTGAAGCAGCGAGCCTAGGCCTTTTGGAAGCGAAAGGTAGCTGCAGGCAGGAGGTAGGGTTACAGGCCATAAGCTCAACTCTCAGAAGTGGGTATGCAGGGGAGGCAGATGTCTGCTACCCACTCCGACATGCGAGGGGGAACCTAGCTACACTCTGATGAAGAAGGACTTTGGAAATCGCTGTATTCAACTCAGATACACGTGGGTTCAGGCACAACGATTCCACATGCTTTTCTCACAACCTTTCCCTGCCACTAACATGAGGACGTTAGCAGCTCCTTCTACAGTCAAGCAGGATGCGGGAGGGTTGTGCCCTGTCCTTAGCTCTCACAGGGAAGCATGCCTTGAAGCCAGCTGTCAACTAGCTGCATACTTATGGCAGGGTGAAGGTAGCAGTATTCTGAGACAGGAGGTTCCCAGATTACCACTCTACTGCACCTGGAGATACCCTCCAGGTCTGCATTGTTAACTTGCGTCTCAGAAGCCTCTGGCAAACGTCTCTGGTGAAGACGTCCGAAACTCACTCTGAAGGCAGTGTGGAACTGTGAGGGACTGAGGGTGAGCTCAACTCTCAGAAGTAAGATGTTTTTGGACAAGGCGTTCAACTACCTACTCACGTATGGAACTTAGTATGTCACACCAGTCTTCCACAGGAATTACTAGGAAATCGCTGGATTGAGCTTGGAGGCACTCTTCTTGTGTGCCGGGAGACTCCAATTACCTCTCCCAACACTTCCGTCAAACAGCGAACCTAGGCTTTTTAGAAATGAAAGGAACCAGCAGGCTGGATGGGGAGGTACAGGCCTTAAGCTCAACTCTCAGAAGTGTGTATGCAGGGGAGACAGATGTCTGCTACCCACTCTGACATGGGAGTTGGAAACTAGCTACACTCTGATTGAAGAAGGCCATTGGATATCGCTGTATTCAACTCAGATACACAGGAGTTCAGGCCCAATGCTTACACATGCTTTCTCCAAAACCTCTCTCAGCCACTAAATTTAGGATGTTAGCAGCTACGCCTACAGTCAGGCAGGATGCGTGAGGGTTCTGCCCTGTCCTCAGCACTCCCAGGAAAGCATGCCTAGAAGCCAGCTCTCAACTAGCTGCATTCTTATGGCAGTGTGAAGGTAGCAGTATTCTGAGTCAGGAGGTTCCAAGATTACCACTCTACTGCACCTGGAGATACCCTCCAGGTCTGCATTGTTAACTTGCGTCTCAAAAGCCTCTGGCAAACGTCTCTGGTGAAGACCTGCGAAACTCACTCTGCAGGCAGTGTGGAACTGTGAGGGACTGAGGGTGAGCTCAACTTTCAGAAGTAAGATGCTTTTGGACAAGGCGTTCACCTTCCTTCTCACTTATGGAACTTAGTATGTAGCACCAGTCTACCACAGGAATTACTAGGAAATCGCTGGATTCAGCTTGGAGGCACTAGTCTTGTTTGCCGGGAGATTCCAATTACCTCTCCCAGCACTTCCGTCAAACAGCGAGGCTAGGCCTTTTAGAAGTGAAAGGAACCAGCAGGCTGGATGGGGAGGTACAGGCCTTAAGCTCAACTCTCAGAAGTGTGTATGCAGGGGAGACAGATGTCTGTTACCCACTCTGACATGGGAGTTGGAAACTAGCTACACTCTGATTGAAGAAGGCCATTGGAAATCGCTGTATTCAACTCAGATACACAGGAGTTCAGGCCCAATGCTTAAACATGCTTTTCCCGCAACCTCTCTCAGCCACTAACATTAGGATGTTAGCAGCTGCGCCTACAGTCAGGCAGGATGCGGGAGGGTTCTGCCCTGTCCTCAGCACTCCCAGGGAAGCATGCCTAGAAGCCAGCTCTCAACTAGCTGCATTCTTATGACAGTGTGAAGGTAGCAGTATTCTGACTAAGGTGGTTCCGAGATTACCACTCTACTGCACCTGGAGATACCCTCCAGGTCTGCATTGTTAACTTGCGTCTCAGAAGCCTGTGGCAAACGTCTCTGGTGAAGACGTGTGAAACTCACTCTGCAGGCAGTGTGGAACTGTGAGGAACTGAGGCGGAGCTCAACTCTCAGCAGTAAGATGATTGTGGACAAGGCGTTCAGCTATCTTCTCACATATGGAACTTAGTATGTAGCACCAGTCTACCCCAGGAATTACTGGGAAATCGCTGGATTGAGCTTGGAGGCACTAGTCTTGTGTGCCGGGAGATTCCAGTTACCTCTCCCAACACTTCGGTGAAGCAGCGAGCCTAGGCCTTTTGGAAGCGAAAGGTAGCTGCAGGCAGGAGGTAGGGTTACAGGCCATAAGCTCAACTCTCAGAAGTGGGTATGCAGGGGAGGCAGATGTCTGCTACCCACTCCGACATGCGAGGGGGAACCTAGCTACACTCTGATGAAGAAGGACTTTGGAAATCGCTGTATTCAACTCAGATACACGTGGGTTCAGGCACAACGATTCCACATGCTTTTCTCACAACCTTTCCCTGCCACTAACATGAGGACGTTAGCAGCTCCTTCTACAGTCAAGCAGGATGCGGGAGGGTTGTGCCCTGTCCTTAGCTCTCACAGGGAAGCATGCCTTGAAGCCAGCTGTCAACTAGCTGCATACTTATGGCAGGGTGAAGGTAGCAGTATTCTGAGACAGGAGGTTCCCAGATTACCACTCTACTGCACCTGGAGATACCCTCCAGGTCTGCATTGTTAACTTGCGTCTCAGAAGCCTCTGGCAAACGTCTCTGGTGAAGACGTCCGAAACTCACTCTGAAGGCAGTGTGGAACTGTGAGGGACTGAGGGTGAGCTCAACTCTCAGAAGTAAGATGTTTTTGGACAAGGCGTTCAACTACCTACTCACGTATGGAACTTAGTATGTCACACCAGTCTTCCACAGGAATTACTAGGAAATCGCTGGATTGAGCTTGGAGGCACTCTTCTTGTGTGCCGGGAGACTCCAATTACCTCTCCCAACACTTCCGTCAAACAGCGAACCTAGGCCTTTTAGAAATGAAAGGAACCAGCAGGCTGGATGGGGAGGTACAGGCCTTAAGCTCAACTCTCAGAAGTGTGTATGCAGGGGAGACAGATGTCTGCTACCCACTCTGACATGGGAGTTGGAAACTAGCTACACTCTGATTGAAGAAGGCCATTGGATATCGCTGTATTCAACTCAGATACACAGGAGTTCAGGCCCAATGCTTACACATGCTTTCTCCAAAACCTCTCTCAGCCACTAAATTTAGGATGTTAGCAGCTACGCCTACAGTCAGGCAGGATGCGTGAGGGTTCTGCCCTGTCCTCAGCACTCCCAGGAAAGCATGCCTAGAAGCCAGCTCTCAACTAGCTGCATTCTTATGGCAGTGTGAAGGTAGCAGTATTCTGAGTCAGGAGGTTCCAAGATTACCACTCTACTGCACCTGGAGATACCCTCCAGGTCTGCATTGTTAACTTGCGTCTCAGAAGCCTGTGGCAAACGTCTCTGGTGAAGACCTGCGAAACTCACTCTGCAGGCAGTGTGGAACTGTGAGGGACTGAGGGTGAGCTCAACTTTCAGAAGTAAGATGCTTTTGGACAAGGCGTTCACCTTCCTTCTCACTTATGGAACTTAGTATGTAGCACCAGTCTACCACAGGAATTACTAGGAAATCGCTGGATTCAGCTTGGAGGCACTAGTCTTGTTTGCCGGGAGATTCCAATTACCTCTCCCAACACTTCCGTCAAACAGCGAGGCTAGGCCTTTTAGAAGTGAAAGGAACCAGCAGGCTGGATGGGGAGGTACAGGCCTTAAGCTCAACTCTCAGAAGTGTGTATGCAGGGGAGACAGATGTCTGTTACCCACTCTGACATGGGAGTTGGAAACTAGCTACACTCTGATTGAAGAAGGCCATTGGAAATCGCTGTATTCAACTCAGATACACAGGAGTTCAGGCCCAATGCTTAAACATGCTTTTCCCGCAACCTCTCTCAGCCACTAACATTAGGATGTTAGCAGCTGCGCCTACAGTCAGGCAGGATGCGGGAGGGTTCTGCCCTGTCCTCAGCACTCCCAGGGAAGCATGCCTAGAAGCCAGCTCTCAACTAGCTGCATTCTTATGACAGTGTGAAGGTAGCAGTATTCTGACTAAGGTGGTTCCGAGATTACCACTCTACTGCACCTGGAGATACCCTCCAGGTCTGCATTGTTAACTTGCGTCTCAGAAGCCTGTGGCAAACGTCTCTGGTGAAGACGTGTGAAACTCACTCTGCAGGCAGTGTGGAACTGTGAGGAACTGAGGCGGAGCTCAACTCTCAGCAGTAAGATGATTGTGGACAAGGCGTTCAGCTATCTTCTCACATATGGAACTTAGTATGTAGCACCAGTCTACCCCAGGAATTACTGGGAAATCGCTGGATTGAGCTTGGAGGCACTAGTCTTGTGTGCCGGGAGATTCCAGTTACCTCTCCCAACACTTCGGTGAAGCAGCGAGCCTAGGCCTTTTGGAAGCGAAAGGTAGCTGCAGGCAGGAGGTAGGGTTACAGGCCATAAGCTCAACTCTCAGAAGTGGGTATGCAGGGGAGGCAGATGTCTGCTACCCAGTCCGACATGCGAGGGGGAACCTAGCTACACTCTGATGAAGAAGGACTTTGGAAATCGCTGTATTCAACTCAGATACACGTGGGTTCAGGCACAACGATTCCACATGCTTTTCTCACAACCTTTCCCTGCCACTAACATGAGGACGTTAGCAGCTCCTTCTACAGTCAAGCAGGATGCGGGAGGGTTGTGCCCTGTCCTTAGCTCTCACAGGGAAGCATGCCTTGAAGCCAGCTGTCAACTAGCTGCATACTTATGGCAGGGTGAAGGTAGCAGTATTCTGAGACAGGAGGTTCCCAGATTACCACTCTACTGCACCTGGAGATACCCTCCAGGTCTGCATTGTTAACTTGCGTCTCAGAAGCCTCTGGCAAACGTCTCTGGTGAAGACGTCCGAAACTCACTCTGAAGGCAGTGTGGAACTGTGAGGGACTGAGGGTGAGCTCAACTCTCAGAAGTAAGATGTTTTTGGACAAGGCGTTCAACTACCTACTCACGTATGGAACTTAGTATGTCACACCAGTCTTCCACAGGAATTACTAGGAAATCGCTGGATTGAGCTTGGAGGCACTCTTCTTGTGTGCCGGGAGACTCCAATTACCTCTCCCAACACTTCCGTCAAACAGCGAACCTAGGCCTTTTAGAAATGAAAGGAACCAGCAGGCTGGATGGGGAGGTACAGGCCTTAAGCTCAACTCTCAGAAGTGTGTATGCAGGGGAGACAGATGTCTGCTACCCACTCTGACATGGGAGTTGGAAACTAGCTACACTCTGATTGAAGAAGGCCATTGGATATCGCTGTATTCAACTCAGATACACAGGAGTTCAGGCCCAATGCTTACACATGCTTTCTCCAAAACCTCTCTCAGCCACTAAATTTAGGATGTTAGCAGCTACGCCTACAGTCAGGCAGGATGCGTGAGGGTTCTGCCCTGTCCTCAGCACTCCCAGGAAAGCATGCCTAGAAGCCAGCTCTCAACTAGCTGCATTCTTATGGCAGTGTGAAGGTAGCAGTATTCTGAGTCAGGAGGTTCCAAGATTACCACTCTACTGCACCTGGAGATACCCTCCAGGTCTGCATTGTTAACTTGCGTCTCAGAAGCCTCTGGCAAACGTCTCTGGTGAAGACCTGCGAAACTCACTCTGCAGGCAGTGTGGAACTGTGAGGGACTGAGGGTGAGCTCAACTTTCAGAAGTAAGATGCTTTTGGACAAGGCGTTCACCTTCCTTCTCACTTATGGAACTTAGTATGTAGCACCAGTCTACCACAGGAATTACTAGGAAATCGCTGGATTCAGCTTGGAGGCACTAGTCTTGTTTGCCGGGAGATTCCAATTACCTCTCCCAACACTTCCGTCAAACAGCGAGGCTAGGCCTTTTAGAAGTGAAAGGAACCAGCAGGCTGGATGGGGAGGTACAGGCCTTAAGCTCAACTCTCAGAAGTGTGTATGCAGGGGAGACAGATGTCTGTTACCCACTCTGACATGGGAGTTGGAAACTAGCTACACTCTGATTGAAGAAGGCCATTGGAAATCGCTGTATTCAACTCAGATACACAGGAGTTCAAGCCCAATGCTTAAACATGCTTTTCCCGCAACCTCTCTCAGCCACTAACATTAGGATGTTAGCAGCTGCGCCTACAGTCAGGCAGGATGCGGGAGGGTTCTGCCCTGTCCTCAGCTCTCACAGGGAAGCATGCCTAGAAGCCAGCTCTCAACTAGCTGCATTCTTACGGCAGTGTGAAGGTAGCAGTATTCTGAGTCAGAAGGTTCCAAGATTACCACTCTACTGCACCTGGAGATACCCTCCAGGTCTGCATTGTTAACTTGCGTCTCAGAAGCCTGTGGCAAACGTCTCTGGTGAAGAAGTGCGAAACTCACTCTGCAGGCAGTGTGGAACTGTGAGGGACTGAGGGTGAGCTCAAATCTCAGCAGTAAGATGATTGTGGACAAGGCGTTCAGCTACATTCTCACGTATGGAACTTAGTATGTAGCACCAGTCTACCGCAGGAATTACTGGGAAATCGCTGGATTGAGCTTGGAGGCACTAGTCTTGTGTGCTGGGAGATTCCAGTTACCTCTCCCAACACTTCGGTGAAGCAGCGAGCCTAGGCCTTTTGGAAGCGAAAGGTAGCTGCAGGCAGGAGGTAGGATTACAGGCCATAAGCTCAACTCTCAGAAGTGGGTATGCAGGGGAGGCAGATGTCTGCTACCCACTCCGACATGCGAGGGGGAACCTAGCTACACTCTGATGAAGAAGGGCTTTGGAAATCGCTGTATTCAACTCAGATACACGTGGGTTCAGGCACAACGATTCCACATGCTTTTCTCACAACCTTTCCCTGCCACTAACATGAGGACGTTAGCAGCTCCTTCTACAGTCAAGCAGGATGCGGGAGGGTGTGCCCTGTCCTTAGCTCTCACAGGGAAGCATGCCTTGAAGCCAGCTGTCAACTAGCTGCATACTTATGGCAGGGTGAAGGTAGCAGTATTCTGAGACAGGAGGTTCCCAGATTACCACTCTACTGCACCTGGAGATACCCTCCAGGTCTGCATTGTTAACTTGCATCTCAGAAGCCTCTGGCAAACGTCTCTGGTGAAGACGTCCGAAACTCACTCTGCAGGCAGTGTGGAACTGTGAGGGACTGAGGGTGAGCTCAACTCTCAGAAGTAAGATGTTTTTGGACAAGGCGTTCAACTACCTACTCACGTATGGAACTTAGTATGTAGCACCAGTCTACACCAGGAATTACTAGGAAATCGCTTGATTGAGCTTGGAGGCACTCGTCTTGTGTGCCGGGAGATTCCAATTACCTCTCCCAACACTTGCGTCAAGCAGCGAACCTAGGCATTTTGGAAGCGAAAGGTAGCGGCAGGCAGGATGTTGGGTTACAGGCCATAAGCTCAACTCTCAGAAGTGTGTATGCATGGGTGGCAGATGTCTGCTACCCACTCGGACATGGGAGTTGGAACCTAGCTACACTCCTATTGAAGAAGGACTTTGGAAATCGCTGTATTCAACTCAGATACACGGGAGTTCAGGCCCAATGCTTACACATGCTTTTCCCACAAACTATCCCAGCCACTAAGAAAAAGAGGTTAGCAGGTAAGTCTACAGTCAGGCAGGATGCGGGAGGGTTGTGCCCTGTCCTCAGCTCTCACAGGGAAGCATGCCTTGAAGCCAGCTCTCAACTAGCTGCATTCTTATGACAGGGTGAAGGTAGCAGTATTCTGAGTAAGGTGGTTCCGAGATTACCACTCTACTGCACCTGGAGATACCCTCTAGGTCTGCATTGTTAACTTGCGTCTCAGAAGCCTCTGGCAAACGTCTCTGGTGAAGACCTGCGAAACTCACTCTGCAGGCAGTGTGGAACTGTGAGGGACTGAGGGTGAGCTCAACTCTCAGAAGTAAGATGCTTTTGGACAATGCGTTCAGCTACATTCTCACGTATGGAACTTAGTATGTAGCACCAATCTACCACACGAATTACTAGGCAATCGCTGGAATGAGCTTGGAGGCACTAGTCTTGTTTGCCGGGAGATTCCAATTACCTCTCCCAACACTTCCGTCAAACAGCGAGGCTAGGCCTTTTAGAAGTGAAAGGAACCAGCAGGCTGGATGGGGAGGTACAGGCCTTAAGCTCAACTCTCAGAAGTGTGTATGCAGGGGAGACAGATGTCTGTTACCCACTCTGACATGGGAGTTGGAAACTAGCTACACTCTGATTGAAGAAGGCCATTGGAAATCGCTGTATTCAACTCAGATACACGGGAGTTCAGGCCCAATGCTTACACACGCTTTTCCCACAAACTATCCCAGCCACTAACAGAAAGAGGTTAGCAGGTAAGTCTACAGTCAGGCAGGATGCGGGAGGGTCCTCCCCTGTCCTCAGCTCTCACAGGGAAGCATGCCTAGAAGCCAGCTCTCAACTAGCTGCATTCTTATGACAGTGTGAAGGTAGCAGTATTCTGAGTAAGGAGGTTCCCAGATTACCACTCTACTGCACCTGGAGATACCCTCCAGGTCTGCATTGTTAACTTGCGTCTCAGAAGCCTCTGGCAAACGTCTCTGGTGAAGACGTGCGAAACTCACTCTGCAGGCAGTGTGGAACTGTGAGGGACTGAGGGTGAGCTCAACTCTCAGCAGTAAGATGATTTTGGACAAGGCGTTCAGCTACCTTCTCACATATGGAACTTAGTATGTAGCACCAGTCTACCCCAGGAATTACTGGGAAATCGCTGGATTGAGCTTGGTGGCACTAGTCTTGTGTGCCGGGAGATTCCAGTTACCTCTCCCAACACTTCGGTGAAGCAGCGAGCCTAGGCCTTTTGGAAGCGAAAGGTAGCTGCAGGCAGGAGGTAGGGTTACAGGCCATAAGCTCAACTCTCAGAAGTGGGTACGCAGGGGAGGCAGATGTCTGCTACCCACTCCGACATGCGAGGGGGAACCTAGCTACACTCTGATGAAGAAGGACTTTGGAAATCGCTGTATTCAACTCAGATACACGTGGGTTCAGGCACAACGATTCCACATGCTTTTCTCACAACCTTTCCCTGCCACTAACATGAGGACGTTAGCAGCTCCTTCTACAGTCAAGCAGGATGCGGGAGGGTTGTGCCCTGTCCTTAGCTCTCACAGGGAAGCATGCCTTGAAGCCAGCTGTCAACTAGCTGCATACTTATGGCAGGGTGAAGGTAGCAGTATTCTGAGACAGGAGGTTCCCAGATTACCACTCTACTGCACCTGGAGATACCCTCCAGGTCTGCATTGTTAACTTGCGTCTCAGAAGCCTCTGGCAAACGTCTCTGGTGAAGACGTCCGAAACTCACTCTGAAGGCAGTGTGGAACTGTGAGGGACTGAGAGTGAGCTCAACTCTCAGAAGTAAGATGTTTTTGGACAAGGCGTTCAACTACCTACTCACGTATGGAACTTAGTATGTCACACCAGTCTTCCACAGGAATTACTAGGAAATCGCTGGATTGAGCTTGGAGGCACTCTTCTTGTGTGCCGGGAGACTCCAATTACCTCTCCCAACACTTCCGTCAAACAGCGAACCTAGGCCTTTTAGAAATGAAAGGAACCAGCAGGCTGGATGGGGAGGTACAGGCCTTAAGCTCAACTCTCAGAAGTGTGTATGCAGGGGAGACAGATGTCTGCTACCCACTCTGACATGGGAGTTGGAAACTAGCTACACTCTGATTGAAGAAGGCCATTGGATATCGCTGTATTCAACTCAGATACACAGGAGTTCAGGCCCAATGCTTACACATGCTTTCTCCAAAACCTCTCTCAGCCACTAAATTTAGGATGTTAGCAGCTACGCCTACAGTCAGGCAGGATGCGTGAGGGTTCTGCCCTGTCCTCAGCACTCCCAGGAAAGCATGCCTAGAAGCCAGCTCTCAACTAGCTGCATTCTTATGGCAGTGTGAAGGTAGCAGTATTCTGAGTCAGGAGGTTCCAAGATTACCACTCTACTGCACCTGGAGATACCCTCCAGGTCTGCATTGTTAACTTGCGTCTCAGAAGCCTGTGGCAAACGTCTCTGGTGAAGACCTGCGAAACTCACTCTGCAGGCAGTGTGGAACTGTGAGGGACTGAGGGTGAGCTCAACTTTCAGAAGTAAGATGCTTTTGGACAAGGCGTTCACCTTCCTTCTCACTTATGGAACTTAGTATGTAGCACCAGTCTACCACAGGAATTACTAGGAAATCGCTGGATTCAGCTTGGAGGCACTAGTCTTGTTTGCCGGGAGATTCCAATTACCTCTCCCAACACTTCCGTCAAACAGCGAGGCTAGGCCTTTTAGAAGTGAAAGGAACCAGCAGGCTGGATGGGGAGGTACAGGCCTTAAGCTCAACTCTCAGAAGTGTGTATGCAGGGGAGACAGATGTCTGTTACCCACTCTGACATGGGAGTTGGAAACTAGCTACACTCTGATTGAAGAAGGCCATTGGAAATCGCTGTATTCAACTCAGATACACAGGAGTTCAGGCCCAATGCTTAAACATGCTTTTCCCGCAACCTCTCTCAGCCACTAACATTAGGATGTTAGCAGCTGCGCCTACAGTCAGGCAGGATGCGGGAGGGTTCTGCCCTGTCCTCAGCACTCCCAGGGAAGCATGCCTAGAAGCCAGCTCTCAACTAGCTGCATTCTTATGACAGTGTGAAGGTAGCAGTATTCTGACTAAGGTGGTTCCGAGATTACCACTCTACTGCACCTGGAGATACCCTCCAGGTCTGCATTGTTAACTTGCGTCTCAGAAGCCTGTGGCAAACGTCTCTGGTGAAGACGTGTGAAACTCACTCTGCAGGCAGTGTGGAACTGTGAGGAACTGAGGCGGAGCTCAACTCTCAGCAGTAAGATGATTGTGGACAAGGCGTTCAGCTATCTTCTCACATATGGAACTTAGTATGTAGCACCAGTCTACCCCAGGAATTACTGGGAAATCGCTGGATTGAGCTTGGAGGCACTAGTCTTGTGTGCCGGGAGATTCCAGGTACCTCTCCCAACACTTCGGTGAAGCAGCGAGCCTAGGCCTTTTGGAAGCGAAAGGTAGCTGCAGGCAGGAGGTAGGGTTACAGGCCATAAGCTCAACTCTCAGAAGTGGGTATGCAGGGGAGGCAGATGTCTGCTACCCAGTCCGACATGCGAGGGGGAACCTAGCTACACTCTGATGAAGAAGGACTTTGGAAATCGCTGTATTCAACTCAGATACACGTGGGTTCAGGCACAACGATTCCACATGCTTTTCTCACAACCTTTCCCTGCCACTAACATGAGGACGTTAGCAGCTCCTTCTACAGTCAAGCAGGATGCGGGAGGGTTGTGCCCTGTCCTTAGCTCTCACAGGGAAGCATGCCTTGAAGCCAGCTGTCAACTAGCTGCATACTTATGGCAGGGTGAAGGTAGCAGTATTCTGAGACAGGAGGTTCCCAGATTACCACTCTACTGCACCTGGAGATACCCTCCAGGTCTGCATTGTTAACTTGCGTCTCAGAAGCCTCTGGCAAACGTCTCTGGTGAAGACGTCCGAAACTCACTCTGAAGGCAGTGTGGAACTGTGAGGGACTGAGGGTGAGCTCAACTCTCAGAAGTAAGATGTTTTTGGACAAGGCGTTCAACTACCTACTCACGTATGGAACTTAGTATGTCACACCAGTCTTCCACAGGAATTACTAGGAAATCGCTGGATTGAGCTTGGAGGCACTCTTCTTGTGTGCCGGGAGACTCCAATTACCTCTCCCAACACTTCCGTCAAACAGCGAACCTAGGCCTTTTAGAAATGAAAGGAACCAGCAGGCTGGATGGGGAGGTACAGGCCTTAAGCTCAACTCTCAGAAGTGTGTATGCAGGGGAGACAGATGTCTGCTACCCACTCTGACATGGGAGTTGGAAACTAGCTACACTCTGATTGAAGAAGGCCATTGGATATCGCTGTATTCAACTCAGATACACAGGAGTTCAGGCCCAATGCTTACACATGCTTTCTCCAAAACCTCTCTCAGCCACTAAATTTAGGATGTTAGCAGCTACGCCTACAGTCAGGCAGGATGCGTGAGGGTTCTGCCCTGTCCTCAGCACTCCCAGGAAAGCATGCCTAGAAGCCAGCTCTCAACTAGCTGCATTCTTATGGCAGTGTGAAGGTAGCAGTATTCTGAGTCAGGAGGTTCCAAGATTACCACTCTACTGCACCTGGAGATACCCTCCAGGTCTGCATTGTTAACTTGCGTCTCAGAAGCCTGTGGCAAACGTCTCTGGTGAAGACCTGCGAAACTCACTCTGCAGGCAGTGTGGAACTGTGAGGGACTGAGGGTGAGCTCAACTTTCAGAAGTAAGATGCTTTTGGACAAGGCGTTCACCTTCCTTCTCACTTATGGAACTTAGTATGTAGCACCAGTCTACCACAGGAATTACTAGGAAATCGCTGGATTCAGCTTGGAGGCACTAGTCTTGTTTGCCGGGAGATTCCAATTACCTCTCCCAACACTTCCGTCAAACAGCGAGGCTAGGCCTTTTAGAAGTGAAAGGAACCAGCAGGCTGGATGGGGAGGTACAGGCCTTAAGCTCAACTCTCAGAAGTGTGTATGCAGGGGAGACAGATGTCTGTTACCCACTCTGACATGGGAGTTGGAAACTAGCTACACTCTGATTGAAGAAGGCCATTGGAAATCGCTGTATTCAACTCAGATACACAGGAGTTCAGGCCCAATGCTTAAACATGCTTTTCCCGCAACCTCTCTCAGCCACTAACATTAGGATGTTAGCAGCTGCGCCTACAGTCAGGCAGGATGCGGGTGGGTTCTGCCCTGTCCTCAGCACTCCCAGGGAAGCATGCCTAGAAGCCAGCTCTCAACTAGCTGCATTCTTATGACAGTGTGAAGGTAGCAGTATTCTGACTAAGGTGGTTCCGAGATTACCACTCTACTGCACCTGGAGATACCCTCCAGGTCTGCATTGTTAACTTGCGTCTCAGAAGCCTGTGGCAAACGTCTCTGGTGAAGACGTGTGAAACTCACTCTGCAGGCAGTGTGGAACTGTGAGGAACTGAGGCGGAGCTCAACTCTCAGCAGTAAGATGATTGTGGACAAGGCGTTCAGCTATCTTCTCACATATGGAACTTAGTATGTAGCACCAGTCTACCCCAGGAATTACTGGGAAATCGCTGGATTGAGCTTGGAGGCACTAGTCTTGTGTGCCGGGAGATTCCAGTTACCTCTCCCAACACTTCGGTGAAGCAGCGAGCCTAGGCCTTTTGGAAGTGAAAGGTAGCTGCAGGCAGGAGGTAGGGTTACAGGCCATAAGCTCAACTCTCAGAAGTGGGTATGCAGGGGAGGCAGATGTCTGCTACCCACTCCGACATGCGAGGGGGAACCTAGCTACACTCTGATGAAGAAGGACTTTGGAAATCGCTGTATTCAACTCAGATACACGTGGGTTCAGGCACAACGATTCCACATGCTTTTCTCACAACCTTTCCCTGCCACTAACATGAGGACGTTAGCAGCTCCTTCTACAGTCAAGCAGGATGCGGGAGGGTTGTGCCCTGTCCTTAGCTCTCACAGGGAAGCATGCCTTGAAGCCAGCTGTCAACTAGCTGCATACTTATGGCAGGGTGAAGGTAGCAGTATTCTGAGACAGGAGGTTCCCAGATTACCACTCTACTGCACCTGGAGATACCCTCCAGGTCTGCATTGTTAACTTGCGTCTCAGAAGCCTCTGGCAAACGTCTCTGGTGAAGACGTCCGAAACTCACTCTGAAGGCAGTGTGGAACTGTGAGGGACTGAGGGTGAGCTCAACTCTCAGAAGTAAGATGTTTTTGGACAAGGCGTTCAACTACCTACTCACGTATGGAACTTAGTATGTCACACCAGTCTTCCACAGGAATTACTAGGAAATCGCTGGATTGAGCTTGGAGGCACTCTTCTTGTGTGCCGGGAGACTCCAATTACCTCTCCCAACACTTCCGTCAAACAGCGAACCTAGGCTTTTTAGAAATGAAAGGAACCAGCAGGCTGGATGGGGAGGTACAGGCCTTAAGCTCAACTCTCAGAAGTGTGTATGCAGGGGAGACAGATGTCTGCTACCCACTCTGACATGGGAGTTGGAAACTAGCTACACTCTGATTGAAGAAGGCCATTGGATATCGCTGTATTCAACTCAGATACACAGGAGTTCAGGCCCAATGCTTACACATGCTTTCTCCAAAACCTCTCTCAGCCACTAAATTTAGGATGTTAGCAGCTACGCCTACAGTCAGGCAGGATGCGTGAGGGTTCTGCCCTGTCCTCAGCACTCCCAGGAAAGCATGCCTAGAAGCCAGCTCTCAACTAGCTGCATTCTTATGGCAGTGTGAAGGTAGCAGTATTCTGAGTCAGGAGGTTCCAAGATTACCACTCTACTGCACCTGGAGATACCCTCCAGGTCTGCATTGTTAACTTGCGTCTCAAAAGCCTCTGGCAAACGTCTCTGGTGAAGACCTGCGAAACTCACTCTGCAGGCAGTGTGGAACTGTGAGGGACTGAGGGTGAGCTCAACTTTCAGAAGTAAGATGCTTTTGGACAAGGCGTTCACCTTCCTTCTCACTTATGGAACTTAGTATGTAGCACCAGTCTACCACAGGAATTACTAGGAAATCGCTGGATTCAGCTTGGAGGCACTAGTCTTGTTTGCCGGGAGATTCCAATTACCTCTCCCAGCACTTCCGTCAAACAGCGAGGCTAGGCCTTTTAGAAGTGAAAGGAACCAGCAGGCTGGATGGGGAGGTACAGGCCTTAAGCTCAACTCTCAGAAGTGTGTATGCAGGGGAGACAGATGTCTGTTACCCACTCTGACATGGGAGTTGGAAACTAGCTACACTCTGATTGAAGAAGGCCATTGGAAATCGCTGTATTCAACTCAGATACACAGGAGTTCAGGCCCAATGCTTAAACATGCTTTTCCCGCAACCTCTCTCAGCCACTAACATTAGGATGTTAGCAGCTGCGCCTACAGTCAGGCAGGATGCGGGAGGGTTCTGCCCTGTCCTCAGCACTCCCAGGGAAGCATGCCTAGAAGCCAGCTCTCAACTAGCTGCATTCTTATGACAGTGTGAAGGTAGCAGTATTCTGACTAAGGTGGTTCCGAGATTACCACTCTACTGCACCTGGAGATACCCTCCAGGTCTGCATTGTTAACTTGCGTCTCAGAAGCCTGTGGCAAACGTCTCTGGTGAAGACGTGTGAAACTCACTCTGCAGGCAGTGTGGAACTGTGAGGAACTGAGGCGGAGCTCAACTCTCAGCAGTAAGATGATTGTGGACAAGGCGTTCAGCTATCTTCTCACATATGGAACTTAGTATGTAGCACCAGTCTACCCCAGGAATTACTGGGAAATCGCTGGATTGAGCTTGGAGGCACTAGTCTTGTGTGCCGGGAGATTCCAGGTACCTCTCCCAACACTTCGGTGAAGCAGCGAGCCTAGGCCTTTTGGAAGCGAAAGGTAGCTGCAGGCAGGAGGTAGGGTTACAGGCCATAAGCTCAACTCTCAGAAGTGGGTATGCAGGGGAGGCAGATGTCTGCTACCCAGTCCGACATGCGAGGGGGAACCTAGCTACACTCTGATGAAGAAGGACTTTGGAAATCGCTGTATTCAACTCAGATACACGTGGGTTCAGGCACAACGATTCCACATGCTTTTCTCACAACCTTTCCCTGCCACTAACATGAGGACGTTAGCAGCTCCTTCTACAGTCAAGCAGGATGCGGGAGGGTTGTGCCCTGTCCTTAGCTCTCACAGGGAAGCATGCCTTGAAGCCAGCTGTCAACTAGCTGCATACTTATGGCAGGGTGAAGGTAGCAGTATTCTGAGACAGGAGGTTCCCAGATTACCACTCTACTGCACCTGGAGATACCCTCCAGGTCTGCATTGTTAACTTGCGTCTCAGAAGCCTCTGGCAAACGTCTCTGGTGAAGACGTCCGAAACTCACTCTGAAGGCAGTGTGGAACTGTGAGGGACTGAGGGTGAGCTCAACTCTCAGAAGTAAGATGTTTTTGGACAAGGCGTTCAACTACCTACTCACGTATGGAACTTAGTATGTCACACCAGTCTTCCACAGGAATTACTAGGAAATCGCTGGATTGAGCTTGGAGGCACTCTTCTTGTGTGCCGGGAGACTCCAATTACCTCTCCCAACACTTCCGTCAAACAGCGAACCTAGGCCTTTTAGAAATGAAAGGAACCAGCAGGCTGGATGGGGAGGTACAGGCCTTAAGCTCAACTCTCAGAAGTGTGTATGCAGGGGAGACAGATGTCTGCTACCCACTCTGACATGGGAGTTGGAAACTAGCTACACTCTGATTGAAGAAGGCCATTGGATATCGCTGTATTCAACTCAGATACACAGGAGTTCAGGCCCAATGCTTACACATGCTTTCTCCAAAACCTCTCTCAGCCACTAAATTTAGGATGTTAGCAGCTACGCCTACAGTCAGGCAGGATGCGTGAGGGTTCTGCCCTGTCCTCAGCACTCCCAGGAAAGCATGCCTAGAAGCCAGCTCTCAACTAGCTGCATTCTTATGGCAGTGTGAAGGTAGCAGTATTCTGAGTCAGGAGGTTCCAAGATTACCACTCTACTGCACCTGGAGATACCCTCCAGGTCTGCATTGTTAACTTGCGTCTCAGAAGCCTGTGGCAAACGTCTCTGGTGAAGACCTGCGAAACTCACTCTGCAGGCAGTGTGGAACTGTGAGGGACTGAGGGTGAGCTCAACTTTCAGAAGTAAGATGCTTTTGGACAAGGCGTTCACCTTCCTTCTCACTTATGGAACTTAGTATGTAGCACCAGTCTACCACAGGAATTACTAGGAAATCGCTGGATTCAGCTTGGAGGCACTAGTCTTGTTTGCCGGGAGATTCCAATTACCTCTCCCAACACTTCCGTCAAACAGCGAGGCTAGGCCTTTTAGAAGTGAAAGGAACCAGCAGGCTGGATGGGGAGGTACAGGCCTTAAGCTCAACTCTCAGAAGTGTGTATGCAGGGGAGACAGATGTCTGTTACCCACTCTGACATGGGAGTTGGAAACTAGCTACACTCTGATTGAAGAAGGCCATTGGAAATCGCTGTATTCAACTCAGATACACAGGAGTTCAGGCCCAATGCTTAAACATGCTTTTCCCGCAACCTCTCTCAGCCACTAACATTAGGATGTTAGCAGCTGCGCCTACAGTCAGGCAGGATGCGGGTGGGTTCTGCCCTGTCCTCAGCACTCCCAGGGAAGCATGCCTAGAAGCCAGCTCTCAACTAGCTGCATTCTTATGACAGTGTGAAGGTAGCAGTATTCTGACTAAGGTGGTTCCGAGATTACCACTCTACTGCACCTGGAGATACCCTCCAGGTCTGCATTGTTAACTTGCGTCTCAGAAGCCTGTGGCAAACGTCTCTGGTGAAGACGTGTGAAACTCACTCTGCAGGCAGTGTGGAACTGTGAGGAACTGAGGCGGAGCTCAACTCTCAGCAGTAAGATGATTGTGGACAAGGCGTTCAGCTATCTTCTCACATATGGAACTTAGTATGTAGCACCAGTCTACCCCAGGAATTACTGGGAAATCGCTGGATTGAGCTTGGAGGCACTAGTCTTGTGTGCCGGGAGATTCCAGTTACCTCTCCCAACACTTCGGTGAAGCAGCGAGCCTAGGCCTTTTGGAAGCGAAAGGTAGCTGCAGGCAGGAGGTAGGGTTACAGGCCATAAGCTCAACTCTCAGAAGTGGGTATGCAGGGGAGGCAGATGTCTGCTACCCACTCCGACATGCGAGGGGGAACCTAGCTACACTCTGATGAAGAAGGACTTTGGAAATCGCTGTATTCAACTCAGATACACGTGGGTTCAGGCACAACGATTCCACATGCTTTTCTCACAACCTTTCCCTGCCACTAACATGAGGACGTTAGCAGCTCCTTCTACAGTCAAGCAGGATGCGGGAGGGTTGTGCCCTGTCCGTAGCTCTCACAGGGAAGCATGCCTTGAAGCCAGCGGTCAACTAGCTGCATACTTATGGCAGGGTGAAGGTAGCAGTATTCTGAGACAGGAGGTTCCCAGATTACCACTCTACTGCACCTGGAGATACCCTCCAGGTCTGCATTGTTAACTTGCGTCTCAGAAGCCTCTGGCAAACGTCTCTGGTGAAGACGTCCGAAACTCACTCTGAAGGCAGTGTGGAACTGTGAGGGACTGAGGGTGAGCTCAACTCTCAGAAGTAAGATGTTTTTGGACAAGGCGTTCAACTACCTACTCACGTATGGAACTTAGTATGTCACACCAGTCTTCCACAGGAATTACTAGGAAATCGCTGGATTGAGCTTGGAGGCACTCTTCTTGTGTGCCGGGAGACTCCAATTACCTCTCCCAACACTTCCGTCAAACAGCGAACCTAGGCTTTTTAGAAATGAAAGGAACCAGCAGGCTGGATGGGGAGGTACAGGCCTTAAGCTCAACTCTCAGAAGTGTGTATGCAGGGGAGACAGATGTCTGCTACCCACTCTGACATGGGAGTTGGAAACTAGCTACACTCTGATTGAAGAAGGCCATTGGATATCGCTGTATTCAACTCAGATACACAGGAGTTCAGGCCCAATGCTTACACATGCTTTCTCCAAAACCTCTCTCAGCCACTAAATTTAGGATGTTAGCAGCTACGCCTACAGTCAGGCAGGATGCGTGAGGGTTCTGCCCTGTCCTCAGCACTCCCAGGAAAGCATGCCTAGAAGCCAGCTCTCAACTAGCTGCATTCTTATGGCAGTGTGAAGGTAGCAGTATTCTGAGTCAGGAGGTTCCAAGATTACCACTCTACTGCACCTGGAGATACCCTCCAGGTCTGCATTGTTAACTTGCGTCTCAAAAGCCTCTGGCAAACGTCTCTGGTGAAGACCTGCGAAACTCACTCTGCAGGCAGTGTGGAACTGTGAGGGACTGAGGGTGAGCTCAACTTTCAGAAGTAAGATGCTTTTGGACAAGGCGTTCACCTTCCTTCTCACTTATGGAACTTAGTATGTAGCAACAGTCTACCACAGGAATTACTAGGAAATCGCTGGATTCAGCTTGGAGGCACTAGTCTTGTTTGCCGGGAGATTCCAATTACCTCTCCCAGCACTTCCGTCAAACAGCGAGGCTAGGCCTTTTAGAAGTGAAAGGAACCAGCAGGCTGGATGGGGAGGTACAGGCCTTAAGCTCAACTCTCAGAAGTGTGTATGCAGGGGAGACAGATGTCTGTTACCCACTCTGACATGGGAGTTGGAAACTAGCTACACTCTGATTGAAGAAGGCCATTGGAAATCGCTGTATTCAACTCAGATACACAGGAGTTCAGGCCCAATGCTTAAACATGCTTTTCCCGCAACCTCTCTCAGCCACTAACATTAGGATGTTAGCAGCTGCGCCTACAGTCAGGCAGGATGCGGGAGGGTTCTGCCCTGTCCTCAGCACTCCCAGGGAAGCATGCCTAGAAGCCAGCTCTCAACTAGCTGCATTCTTATGACAGTGTGAAGGTAGCAGTATTCTGACTAAGGTGGTTCCGAGATTACCACTCTACTGCACCTGGAGATACCCTCCAGGTCTGCATTGTTAACTTGCGTCTCAGAAGCCTGTGGCAAACGTCTCTGGTGAAGACGTGCGAAACTCACTCTGCAGGCAGTGTGGAACTGTGAGGAACTGAGGCGGAGCTCAACTCTCAGCAGTAAGATGATTGTGGACAAGGCGTTCAGCTATCTTCTCACATATGGAACTTAGTATGTAGCACCAGTCTACCCCAGGAATTACTGGGAAATCGCTGGATTGAGCTTGGAGGCACTAGTCTTGTGTGCCGGGAGATTCCAGTTACCTCTCCCAACACTTCGGTGAAGCAGCGAGCCTAGGCCTTTTGGAAGCGAAAGGTAGCTGCAGGCAGGAGGTAGGGTTACAGGCCATAAGCTCAACTCTCAGAAGTGGGTATGCAGGGGAGGCAGATGTCTGCTACCCACTCCGACATGCGAGGGGGAACCTAGCTACACTCTGATGAAGAAGGACTTTGGAAATCGCTGTATTCAACTCAGATACACGTGGGTTCAGGCACAACGATTCCACATGCTTTTCTCACAACCTTTCCCTGCCACTAACATGAGGACGTTAGCAGCTCCTTCTACAGTCAAGCAGGATGCGGGAGGGTTGTGCCCTGTCCTTAGCTCTCACAGGGAAGCATGCCTTGTAGCCAGCTGTCAACTAGCTGCATACTTATGGCAGGGTGAAGGTAGCAGTATTCTGAGACAGGAGGTTCCCAGATAACCACTCTACTGCACCTGGAGATACCCTCCAGGTCTGCATTGTTAACTTGCGTCTCAGAAGCCTCTGGCAAACGTCTCTGGTGAAGACGTCCGAAACTCACTCTGCAGGCAGTGTGGAACTGTGAGGGACTGAGGGTGAGCTCAACTCTCAGAAGTAAGATGTTTTTGGACAAGGCGTTCAACTACCTACTCACGTATGGAACTTAGTATGTAGCACCAGTCTACCCCAGGAATTACTAGGAAATCGCTTGATTGAGCTTGGAGGCACTCGTCTTGTGTGCCGGGAGATTCCAGTTACCTCTCCCAACACTTGCGTCAAGCAGCGAACCTAGGCATTTTGGAAGCGAAAGGTAGCGGCAGGCAGGATGTTGGGTTACAGGCCATAAGCTCAACTCTCAGAAGTGTGTATGCATGGGTGGCAGATGTCTGCTACCCACTCGGACATGGGAGTTGGAACCTAGCTACACTCCTATTGAAGAAGGACTTTGGAAATCGCTGTATTCAACTCAGATACACGGGAGTTTAGGCCCAATGCTTACACATGCTTTTCCCACAAACTATCCCAGCCACTAACAAAAAGAGGTTAGCAGGTAAGTCTACAGTCAGGCAGGATGCGGGAGGGTCCTGCACTGTCCTCAGCTCTCACAGGGAAGCATGCCTTGAAGCCAGCTCTCAACTAGCTGCATTCTTATGACAGTGTGAAGGTAGCAGTATTCTGAGTAAGGTGGTTCCGAGATTACCACTCTACTGCACCTGGAGATACCCTCCAGGTCTGCATTGTTAACTTGCGTCTCAGAAGCCTCTGGCAAACGTCTCTGGTGAAGACCTGCGAAACTCACTCTGCAGGCAGTGTGGAACTGTGAGGGACTGAGGGTGAGCTCAACTCTCAGAAGTAAGATGCTTTTGGACAAGGCGTTCAGCTACATTCTCACGTATGGAACTTAGTATGTAGCACCAGTCTACCACACGAATTACTAGGCAATCGCTGGAATGAGCTTGGAGGCACTAGTCTTGTTTGCCGGGAGATTCCAATTACCTCTCCCAACACTTCCGTCAAACAGCGAGGCTAGGCCTTTTAGAAGTGAAAGGAACCAGCAGGCTGGATGGGGAGGTACAGGCCTTAAGCTCAACTCTCAGAAGTGTGTATGCAGGGGAGACAGATGTCTGTTACCCACTCTGACATGGGAGTTGGAAACTAGCTACACTCTGATTGAAGAAGGCCATTGGAAATCGCTGTATTCAACTCAGATACACGGGAGTTCAGGCCCAATGCTTACACACGCTTTTCCCACAAACTATCCCAGCCACTAACAGAAAGAGGTTAGCAGGTAAGTCTACAGTCAGGCAGGATGCGGGAGGGTCCTCCCCTGTCCTCAGCTCTCACAGGGAAGCATGCCTAGAAGCCAGCTCTCAACTAGCTGCATTCTTATGACAGTGTGAAGGTAGCAGTATTCTGAGTCAGGAGGTTCCAAGATTACCACTCTACTGCACCTGGAGATACCCTCCAGGTCTGCATTGTTAACTTGCGTCTCAGAAGCCTGTGGAAAACGTCTCTGGTGAAGACCTGCGAAACTCACTCTGCAGGCAGTGTGGAACTGTGAGGGACTGAGGGTGAGCTCAACTTTCAGAAGTAAGATGCTTTTGGACAAGGCGTTCACCTTCCTTCTCACTTATGGAACTTAGTATGTAGCACCAGTCTACCACAGGAATTACTAGGAAATCGCTGGATTCAGCTTGGAGGCACTAGTCTTGTTTGCCGGGAGATTCCAATTACCTCTCCCAACACTTCCGTCAAACAGCGAGGCTAGGCCTTTTAGAAGTGAAAGGAACCAGCAGGCTGGATGGGGAGGTACAGGCCTTAAGCTCAACTCTCAGAAGTGTGTATGCAGGGGAGACAGATGTCTGTTACCCACTCTGACATGGGAGTTGGAAACTAGCTACACTCTGATTGAAGAAGGCCATTGGAAATCGCTGTATTCAACTCAGATACACAGGAGTTCAGGCCCAATGCTTAAACATGCTTTTCCCGCAACCTCTCTCAGCCACTAACATTAGGATGTTAGCAGCTGCGCCTACAGTCAGGCAGGATGCGGGAGGGTTCTGCCCTGTCCTCCGCACTCCCAGGGAAGCATGCCTAGAAGCCAGCTCTCAACTAGCTGCATTCTTATGACAGTGTGAAGGTAGCAGTATTCTGACTAAGGTGGTTCCGAGATTACCACTCTACTGCACCTGGAGATACCCTCCAGGTCTGCATTGTTAACTTGCGTCTCAGAGGCCTGTGGCAAACGTCTCTGGTGAAGACGTGCGAAACTCACTCTGCAGGCAGTGTGGAACTGTGAGGGACTGAGGGTGAGCTCAACTCTCAGCAGTAAGATGATTGTGGACAAGGCGTTCAGCTATCTTCTCACATATGGAACTTAGTATGTAGCACCAGTCTACCCCAGGAATTACTGGGAAATCGCTGGATTGAGCTTGGAGGCACTAGTCTTGTGTGCCGGGAGATTCCAGTTACCTCTCCCAACACTTCGGTGAAGCAGCGAGCCTAGGCCTTTTGGAAGCGAAAGGTAGCTGCAGGCAGGAGGTAGGGTTACAGGCCATAAGCTCAACTCTCAGAAGTGGGTATGCAGGGGAGGCAGATGTCTGCTACCCACTCCGACATGCGAGGGGGAACCTAGCTACACTCTGATGAAGAAGGACTTTGGAAATCGCTGTATTCAACTCAGATACACGTGGGTTCAGGCACAACGATTCCACATGCTTTTCTCACAACCTTTCCCTGCCACTAACATGAGGACGTTAGCAGCTCCTTCTACAGTCAAGCAGGATGCGGGAGGGTTGTGCCCTGTCCGTAGCTCTCACAGGGAAGCATGCCTTGAAGCCAGCGGTCAACTAGCTGCATACTTATGGCAGGGTGAAGGTAGCAGTATTCTGAGACAGGAGGTTCCCAGATTACCACTCTACTGCACCTGGAGATACCCTCCAGGTCTGCATTGTTAACTTGCGTCTCAGAAGCCTCTGGCAAACGTCTCTGGTGAAGACGTCCGAAACTCACTCTGAAGGCAGTGTGGAACTGTGAGGGACTGAGGGTGAGCTCAACTCTCAGAAGTAAGATGTTTTTGGACAAGGCGTTCAACTACCTACTCACGTATGGAACTTAGTATGTCACACCAGTCTTCCACAGGAATTACTAGGAAATCGCTGGATTGAGCTTGGAGGCACTCTTCTTGTGTGCCGGGAGACTCCAATTACCTCTCCCAACACTTCCGTCAAACAGCGAACCTAGGCCTTTTAGAAATGAAAGGAACCAGCAGGCTGGATGGGGAGGTACAGGCCTTAAGCTCAACTCTCAGAAGTGTGTATGCAGGGGAGACAGATGTCTGCTACCCACTCTGACATGGGAGTTGGAAACTAGCTACACTCTGATTGAAGAAGGCCATTGGATATCGCTGTATTCAACTCAGATACACAGGAGTTCAGGCCCAATGCTTACACATGCTTTCTCCAAAACCTCTCTTAGCCACTAAATTTAGGATGTTAGCAGCTACGCCTACAGTCAGGCAGGATGCGTGAGGGTTCTGCCCTGTCCTCAGCACTCCCAGGAAAGCATGCCTAGAAGCCAGCTCTCAACTAGCTGCATTCTTATGGCAGTGTGAAGGTAGCAGTATTCTGAGTCAGGAGGTTCCAAGATTACCACTCTACTGCACCTGGAGATACCCTCCAGGTCTGCATTGTTAACTTGCGTCTCAGAAGCCTGTGGCAAACGTCTCTGGTGAAGACCTGCGAAACTCACTCTGCAGGCAGTGTGGAACTGTGAGGGACTGAGGGTGAGCTCAACTTTCAGAAGTAAGATGCTTTTGGACAAGGCGTTCACCTTCCTTCTCACTTATGGAACTTAGTATGTAGCAACAGTCTACCACAGGAATTACTAGGAAATCGCTGGATTCAGCTTGGAGGCACTAGTCTTGTTTGCCGGGAGATTCCAATTACCTCTCCCAACACTTCCGTCAAACAGCGAGGCTAGGCCTTTTAGAAGTGAAAGGAACCAGCAGGCTGGATGGGGAGGTACAGGCCTTAAGCTCAACTCTCAGAAGTGTGTATGCAGGGGAGACAGATGTCTGTTACCCACTCTGACATGGGAGTTGGAAACTAGCTACACTCTGATTGAAGAAGGCCATTGGAAATCGCTGTATTCAACTCAGATACACAGGAGTTCAGGCCCAATGCTTAAACATGCTTTTCCCGCAACCTCTCTCAGCCACTAACATTAGGACGTTAGCAGCTGCGCCTACAGTCAGGCAGGATGCGGGTGGGTTCTGCCCTGTCCTCAGCACTCCCAGGGAAGCATGCCTAGAAGCCAGCTCTCAACTAGCTGCATTCTTATGACAGTGTGAAGGTAGCAGTATTCTGACTAAGGTGGTTCCGAGATTACCACTCTACTGCACCTGGAGATACCCTCCAGGTCTGCATTTTTAACTTGCGTCTCAGAAGCCTGTGGCAAACGTCTCTGGTGAAGACGTGTGAAACTCACTCTGAAGGCAGTGTGGAACTGTGAGGGACTGAGGGTGAGCTCAACTCTCAGAAGTAAGATGTTTTTGGACAAGGCGTTCAACTACCTACTCACGTATGGAACTTAGTATGTCACACCAGTCTTCCACAGGAATTACTAGGAAATCGCTGGATTGAGCTTGGAGGCACTCTTCTTGTGTGCCGGGAGACTCCAATTACCTCTCCCAACACTTCCGTCAAACAGCGAACCTAGGCTTTTTAGAAATGAAAGGAACCAGCAGGCTGGATGGGGAGGTACAGGCCTTAAGCTCAACTCTCAGAAGTGTGTATGCAGGGGAGACAGATGTCTGCTACCCACTCTGACATGGGAGTTGGAAACTAGCTACACTCTGATTGAAGAAGGCCATTGGATATCGCTGTATTCAACTCAGATACACAGGAGTTCAGGCCCAATGCTTACACATGCTTTCTCCAAAACCTCTCTCAGCCACTAAATTTAGGATGTTAGCAGCTACGCCTACAGTCAGGCAGGATGCGTGAGGGTTCTGCCCTGTCCTCAGCACTCCCAGGAAAGCATGCCTAGAAGCCAGCTCTCAACTAGCTGCATTCTTATGGCAGTGTGAAGGTAGCAGTATTCTGAGTCAGGAGGTTCCAAGATTACCACTCTACTGCACCTGGAGATACCCTCCAGGTCTGCATTGTTAACTTGCGTCTCAAAAGCCTCTGGCAAACGTCTCTGGTGAAGACCTGCGAAACTCACTCTGCAGGCAGTGTGGAACTGTGAGGGACTGAGGGTGAGCTCAACTTTCAGAAGTAAGATGCTTTTGGACAAGGCGTTCACCTTCCTTCTCACTTATGGAACTTAGTATGTAGCACCAGTCTACCACAGGAATTACTAGGAAATCGCTGGATTCAGCTTGGAGGCACTAGTCTTGTTTGCCGGGAGATTCCAATTACCTCTCCCAACACTTCCGTCAAACAGCGAGGCTAGGCCTTTTAGAAGTGAAAGGAACCAGCAGGCTGGATGGGGAGGTACAGGCCTTAAGCTCAACTCTCAGAAGTGTGTATGCAGGGGAGACAGATGTCTGTTACCCACTCTGACATGGGAGTTGGAAACTAGCTACACTCTGATTGAAGAAGGCCATTGGAAATCGCTGTATTCAACTCAGATACACAGGAGTTCAGGCCCAATGCTTAAACATGCTTTTCCCGCAACCTCTCTCAGCCACTAACATTAGGATGTTAGCAGCTGCGCCTACAGTCAGGCAGGATGCGGGAGGGTTCTGCCCTGTCCTCAGCACTCCCAGGGAAGCATGCCTAGAAGCCAGCTCTCAACTAGCTGCATTCTTATGACAGTGTGAAGGTAGCAGTATTCTGACTAAGGTGGTTCCGAGATTACCACTCTACTGCACCTGGAGATACCCTCCAGGTCTGCATTGTTAACTTGCGTCTCAGAAGCCTGTGGCAAACGTCTCTGGTGAAGACGTGTGAAACTCACTCTGCAGGCAGTGTGGAACTGTGAGGAACTGAGGCGGAGCTCAACTCTCAGCAGTAAGATGATTGTGGACAAGGCGTTCAGCTATCTTCTCACATATGGAACTTAGTATGTAGCACCAGTCTACCCCAGGAATTACTGGGAAATCGCTGGATTGAGCTTGGAGGCACTAGTCTTGTGTGCCGGGAGATTCCAGGTACCTCTCCCAACACTTCGGTGAAGCAGCGAGCCTAGGCCTTTTGGAAGCGAAAGGTAGCTGCAGGCAGGAGGTAGGGTTACAGGCCATAAGCTCAACTCTCAGAAGTGGGTATGCAGGGGAGGCAGATGTCTGCTACCCAGTCCGACATGCGAGGGGGAACCTAGCTACACTCTGATGAAGAAGGACTTTGGAAATCGCTGTATTCAACTCAGATACACGTGGGTTCAGGCACAACGATTCCACATGCTTTTCTCACAACCTTTCCCTGCCACTAACATGAGGACGTTAGCAGCTCCTTCTACAGTCAAGCAGGATGCGGGAGGGTTGTGCCCTGTCCTTAGCTCTCACAGGGAAGCATGCCTTGAAGCCAGCTGTCAACTAGCTGCATACTTATGGCAGGGTGAAGGTAGCAGTATTCTGAGACAGGAGGTTCCCAGATTACCACTCTACTGCACCTGGAGATACCCTCCAGGTCTGCATTGTTAACTTGCGTCTCAGAAGCCTCTGGCAAACGTCTCTGGTGAAGACGTCCGAAACTCACTCTGAAGGCAGTGTGGAACTGTGAGGGACTGAGGGTGAGCTCAACTCTCAGAAGTAAGATGTTTTTGGACAAGGCGTTCAACTACCTACTCACGTATGGAACTTAGTATGTCACACCAGTCTTCCACAGGAATTACTAGGAAATCGCTGGATTGAGCTTGGAGGCACTCTTCTTGTGTGCCGGGAGACTCCAATTACCTCTCCCAACACTTCCGTCAAACAGCGAACCTAGGCCTTTTAGAAATGAAAGGAACCAGCAGGCTGGATGGGGAGGTACAGGCCTTAAGCTCAACTCTCAGAAGTGTGTATGCAGGGGAGACAGATGTCTGCTACCCACTCTGACATGGGAGTTGGAAACTAGCTACACTCTGATTGAAGAAGGCCATTGGATATCGCTGTATTCAACTCAGATACACAGGAGTTCAGGCCCAATGCTTACACATGCTTTCTCCAAAACCTCTCTCAGCCACTAAATTTAGGATGTTAGCAGCTACGCCTACAGTCAGGCAGGATGCGTGAGGGTTCTGCCCTGTCCTCAGCACTCCCAGGAAAGCATGCCTAGAAGCCAGCTCTCAACTAGCTGCATTCTTATGGCAGTGTGAAGGTAGCAGTATTCTGAGTCAGGAGGTTCCAAGATTACCACTCTACTGCACCTGGAGATACCCTCCAGGTCTGCATTGTTAACTTGCGTCTCAAAAGCCTCTGGCAAACGTCTCTGGTGAAGACCTGCGAAACTCACTCTGCAGGCAGTGTGGAACTGTGAGGGACTGAGGGTGAGCTCAACTTTCAGAAGTAAGATGCTTTTGGACAAGGCGTTCACCTTCCTTCTCACTTATGGAACTTAGTATGTAGCACCAGTCTACCACAGGAATTACTAGGAAATCGCTGGATTCAGCTTGGAGGCACTAGTCTTGTTTGCCGGGAGATTCCAATTACCTCTCCCAACACTTCCGTCAAACAGCGAGGCTAGGCCTTTTAGAAGTGAAAGGAACCAGCAGGCTGGATGGGGAGGTACAGGCCTTAAGCTCAACTCTCAGAAGTGTGTATGCAGGGGAGACAGATGTCTGCTACCCACTCTGACATGGGAGTTGGAAACTAGCTACACTCTGATTGAAGAAGGCCATTGGAAATCGCTGTATTCAACTCAGATACACAGGAGTTCAGGCCCAATGCTTAAACATGCTTTTCCCGCAACCTCTCTCAGCCACTAACATTAGGATGTTAGCAGCTGCGCCTACAGTCAGGCAGGATGCGGGAGGGTTCTGCCCTGTCCTCAGCACTCCCAGGGAAGCATGCCTAGAAGCCAGCTCTCAACTAGCTGCATTCTTATGACAGTGTGAAGGTAGCAGTATTCTGACTAAGGTGGTTCCGAGATTACCACTCTACTGCACCTGGAGATACCCTCCAGGTCTGCATTGTTAACTTGCGTCTCAGAAGCCTGTGGCAAACGTCTCTGGTGAAGACGTGTGAAACTCACTCTGCAGGCAGTGTGGAACTGTGAGGAACTGAGGCGGAGCTCAACTCTCAGCAGTAAGATGATTGTGGACAAGGCGTTCAGCTATCTTCTCACATATGGAACTTAGTATGTAGCACCAGTCTACCCCAGGAATTACTGGGAAATCGCTGGATTGAGCTTGGAGGCACTAGTCTTGTGTGCCGGGAGATTCCAGGTACCTCTCCCAACACTTCGGTGAAGCAGCGAGCCTAGGCCTTTTGGAAGCGAAAGGTAGCTGCAGGCAGGAGGTAGGGTTACAGGCCATAAGCTCAACTCTCAGAAGTGGGTATGCAGGGGAGGCAGATGTCTGCTACCCAGTCCGACATGCGAGGGGGAACCTAGCTACACTCTGATGAAGAAGGACTTTGGAAATCGCTGTATTCAACTCAGATACACGTGGGTTCAGGCACAACGATTCCACATGCTTTTCTCACAACCTTTCCCTGCCACTAACATGAGGACGTTAGCAGCTCCTTCTACAGTCAAGCAGGATGCGGGAGGGTTGTGCCCTGTCCTTAGCTCTCACAGGGAAGCATGCCTTGAAGCCAGCTGTCAACTAGCTGCATACTTATGGCAGGGTGAAGGTAGCAGTATTCTGAGACAGGAGGTTCCCAGATTACCACTCTACTGCACCTGGAGATACCCTCCAGGTCTGCATTGTTAACTTGCGTCTCAGAAGCCTCTGGCAAACGTCTCTGGTGAAGACGTCCGAAACTCACTCTGAAGGCAGTGTGGAACTGTGAGGGACTGAGGGTGAGCTCAACTCTCAGAAGTAAGATGTTTTTGGACAAGGCGTTCAACTACCTACTCACGTATGGAACTTAGTATGTCACACCAGTCTTCCACAGGAATTACTAGGAAATCGCTGGATTGAGCTTGGAGGCACTCTTCTTGTGTGCCGGGAGACTCCAATTACCTCTCCCAACACTTCCGTCAAACAGCGAACCTAGGCCTTTTAGAAATGAAAGGAACCAGCAGGCTGGATGGGGAGGTACAGGCCTTAAGCTCAACTCTCAGAAGTGTGTATGCAGGGGAGACAGATGTCTGCTACCCACTCTGACATGGGAGTTGGAAACTAGCTACACTCTGATTGAAGAAGGCCATTGGATATCGCTGTATTCAACTCAGATACACAGGAGTTCAGGCCCAATGCTTACACATGCTTTCTCCAAAACCTCTCTCAGCCACTAAATTTAGGATGTTAGCAGCTACGCCTACAGTCAGGCAGGATGCGTGAGGGTTCTGCCCTGTCCTCAGCACTCCCAGGAAAGCATGCCTAGAAGCCAGCTCTCAACTAGCTGCATTCTTATGGCAGTGTGAAGGTAGCAGTATTCTGAGTCAGGAGGTTCCAAGATTACCACTCTACTGCACCTGGAGATACCCTCCAGTTCTGCATTGTTAACTTGCGTCTCAGAAGCCTGTGGCAAACGTCTCTGGTGAAGACCTGCGAAACTCACTCTGCAGGCAGTGTGGAACTGTGAGGGACTGAGGGTGAGCTCAACTTTCAGAAGTAAGATGCTTTTGGACAAGGCGTTCACCTTCCTTCTCACTTATGGAACTTAGTATGTAGCACCAGTCTACCACAGGAATTACTAGGAAATCGCTGGATTCAGCTTGGAGGCACTAGTCTTGTTTGCCGGGAGATTCCAATTACCTCTCCCAACACTTCCGTCAAACAGCGAGGCTAGGCCTTTTAGAAGTGAAAGGAACCAGCAGGCTGGATGGGGAGGTACAGGCCTTAAGCTCAACTCTCAGAAGTGTGTATGCAGGGGAGACAGATGTCTGTTACCCACTCTGACATGGGAGTTGGAAACTAGCTACACTCTGATTGAAGAAGGCCATTGGAAATCGCTGTATTCAACTCAGATACACAGGAGTTCAGGCCCAATGCTTAAACATGCTTTTCCCGCAACCTCTCTCAGCCACTAACATTAGGATGTTAGCAGCTGCGCCTACAGTCAGGCAGGATGCGGGTGGGTTCTGCCCTGTCCTCAGCACTCCCAGGGAAGCATGCCTAGAAGCCAGCTCTCAACTAGCTGCATTCTTATGACAGTGTGAAGGTAGCAGTATTCTGACTAAGGTGGTTCCGAGATTACCACTCTACTGCACCTGGAGATACCCTCCAGGTCTGCATTGTTAACTTGCGTCTCAGAAGCCTGTGGCAAACGTCTCTGGTGAAGACGTGTGAAACTCACTCTGCAGGCAGTGTGGAACTGTGAGGAACTGAGGCGGAGCTCAACTCTCAGCAGTAAGATGATTGTGGACAAGGCGTTCAGCTATCTTCTCACATATGGAACTTAGTATGTAGCACCAGTCTACCCCAGGAATTACTGGGAAATCGCTGGATTGAGCTTGGAGGCACTAGTCTTGTGTGCCGGGAGATTCCAGTTACCTCTCCCAACACTTCGGTGAAGCAGCGAGCCTAGGCCTTTTGGAAGCGAAAGGTAGCTGCAGGCAGGAGGTAGGGTTACAGGCCATAAGCTCAACTCTCAGAAGTGGGTATGCAGGGGAGGCAGATGTCTGCTACCCACTCCGACATGCGAGGGGGAACCTAGCTACACTCTGATGAAGAAGGACTTTGGAAATCGCTGTATTCAACTCAGATACACGTGGGTTCAGGCACAACGATTCCACATGCTTTTCTCACAACCTTTCCCTGCCACTAACATGAGGACGTTAGCAGCTCCTTCTACAGTCAAGCAGGATGCGGGAGGGTTGTGCCCTGTCCTTAGCTCTCACAGGGAAGCATGCCTTGAAGCCAGCTGTCAACTAGCTGCATACTTATGGCAGGGTGAAGGTAGCAGTATTCTGAGACAGGAGGTTCCCAGATTACCACTCTACTGCACCTGGAGATACCCTCCAGGTCTGCATTGTTAACTTGCGTCTCAGAAGCCTCTGGCAAACGTCTCTGGTGAAGACGTCCGAAACTCACTCTGAAGGCAGTGTGGAACTGTGAGGGACTGAGGGTGAGCTCAACTCTCAGAAGTAAGATGTTTTTGGACAAGGCGTTCAACTACCTACTCACGTATGGAACTTAGTATGTCACACCAGTCTTCCACAGGAATTACTAGGAAATCGCTGGATTGAGCTTGGAGGCACTCTTCTTGTGTGCCGGGAGACTCCAATTACCTCTCCCAACACTTCCGTCAAACAGCGAACCTAGGCTTTTTAGAAATGAAAGGAACCAGCAGGCTGGATGGGGAGGTACAGGCCTTAAGCTCAACTCTCAGAAGTGTGTATGCAGGGGAGACAGATGTCTGCTACCCACTCTGACATGGGAGTTGGAAACTAGCTACACTCTGATTGAAGAAGGCCATTGGATATCGCTGTATTCAACTCAGATACACAGGAGTTCAGGCCCAATGCTTACACATGCTTTCTCCAAAACCTCTCTCAGCCACTAAATTTAGGATGTTAGCAGCTACGCCTACAGTCAGGCAGGATGCGTGAGGGTTCTGCCCTGTCCTCAGCACTCCCAGGAAAGCATGCCTAGAAGCCAGCTCTCAACTAGCTGCATTCTTATGGCAGTGTGAAGGTAGCAGTATTCTGAGTCAGGAGGTTCCAAGATTACCACTCTACTGCACCTGGAGATACCCTCCAGGTCTGCATTGTTAACTTGCGTCTCAAAAGCCTCTGGCAAACGTCTCTGGTGAAGACCTGCGAAACTCACTCTGCAGGCAGTGTGGAACTGTGAGGGACTGAGGGTGAGCTCAACTTTCAGAAGTAAGATGCTTTTGGACAAGGCGTTCACCTTCCTTCTCACTTATGGAACTTAGTATGTAGCACCAGTCTACCACAGGAATTACTAGGAAATCGCTGGATTCAGCTTGGAGGCACTAGTCTTGTTTGCCGGGAGATTCCAATTACCTCTCCCAGCACTTCCGTCAAACAGCGAGGCTAGGCCTTTTAGAAGTGAAATTAGGCTGGAACCAGCAGGCTGGATGGGGAGGTACAGGCCTTAAGCTCAACTCTCAGAAGTGTGTATGCAGGGGAGACAGATGTCTGTTACCCACTCTGACATGGGAGTTGGAAACTAGCTACACTCTGATTGAAGAAGGCCATTGGAAATCGCTGTATTCAACTCAGATACACAGGAGTTCAGGCCCAATGCTTAAACATGCTTTTCCCGCAACCTCTCTCAGCCACTAACATTAGGATGTTAGCAGCTGCGCCTACAGTCAGGCAGGATGCGGGAGGGTTCTGCCCTGTCCTCAGCACTCCCAGGGAAGCATGCCTAGAAGCCAGCTCTCAACTAGCTGCATTCTTATGACAGTGTGAAGGTAGCAGTATTCTGACTAAGGTGGTTCCGAGATTACCACTCTACTGCACCTGGAGATACCCTCCAGGTCTGCATTGTTAACTTGCGTCTCAGAAGCCTGTGGCAAACGTCTCTGGTGAAGACGTGTGAAACTCACTCTGCAGGCAGTGTGGAACTGTGAGGAACTGAGGCGGAGCTCAACTCTCAGCAGTAAGATGATTGTGGACAAGGCGTTCAGCTATCTTCTCACATATGGAACTTAGTATGTAGCACCAGTCTACCCCAGGAATTACTGGGAAATCGCTGGATTGAGCTTGGAGGCACTAGTCTTGTGTGCCGGGAGATTCCAGTTACCTCTCCCAACACTTCGGTGAAGCAGCGAGCCTAGGCCTTTTGGAAGCGAAAGGTAGCTGCAGGCAGGAGGTAGGGTTACAGGCCATAAGCTCAACTCTCAGAAGTGGGTATGCAGGGGAGGCAGATGTCTGCTACCCAGTCCGACATGCGAGGGGGAACCTAGCTACACTCTGATGAAGAAGGACTTTGGAAATCGCTGTATTCAACTCAGATACACGTGGGTTCAGGCACAACGATTCCACATGCTTTTCTCACAACCTTTCCCTGCCACTAACATGAGGACGTTAGCAGCTCCTTCTACAGTCAAGCAGGATGCGGGAGGGTTGTGCCCTGTCCTTAGCTCTCACAGGGAAGCATGCCTTGAAGCCAGCTGTCAACTAGCTGCATACTTATGGCAGGGTGAAGGTAGCAGTATTCTGAGACAGGAGGTTCCCAGATTACCACTCTACTGCACCTGGAGATACCCTCCAGGTCTGCATTGTTAACTTGCGTCTCAGAAGCCTCTGGCAAACGTCTCTGGTGAAGACGTCCGAAACTCACTCTGAAGGCAGTGTGGAACTGTGAGGGACTGAGGGTGAGCTCAACTCTCAGAAGTAAGATGTTTTTGGACAAGGCGTTCAACTACCTACTCACGTATGGAACTTAGTATGTCACACCAGTCTTCCACAGGAATTACTAGGAAATCGCTGGATTGAGCTTGGAGGCACTCTTCTTGTGTGCCGGGAGACTCCAATTACCTCTCCCAACACTTCCGTCAAACAGCGAACCTAGGCCTTTTAGAAATGAAAGGAACCAGCAGGCTGGATGGGGAGGTACAGGCCTTAAGCTCAACTCTCAGAAGTGTGTATGCAGGGGAGACAGATGTCTGCTACCCACTCTGACATGGGAGTTGGAAACTAGCTACACTCTGATTGAAGAAGGCCATTGGATATCGCTGTATTCAACTCAGATACACAGGAGTTCAGGCCCAATGCTTACACATGCTTTCTCCAAAACCTCTCTCAGCCACTAAATTTAGGATGTTAGTAGCTACGCCTACAGTCAGGCAGGATGCGTGAGGGTTCTGCCCTGTCCTCAGCACTCCCAGGAAAGCATGCCTAGAAGCCAGCTCTCAACTAGCTGCATTCTTATGGCAGTGTGAAGGTAGCAGTATTCTGAGTCAGGAGGTTCCAAGATTACCACTCTACTGCACCTGGAGATACCCTCCAGGTCTGCATTGTTAACTTGCGTCTCAGAAGCCTGTGGCAAACGTCTCTGGTGAAGACCTGCGAAACTCACTCTGCAGGCAGTGTGGAACTGTGAGGGACTGAGGGTGAGCTCAACTTTCAGAAGTAAGATGCTTTTGGACAAGGCGTTCACCTTCCTTCTCACTTATGGAACTTAGTATGTAGCACCAGTCTACCACAGGAATTACTAGGAAATCGCTGGATTCAGCTTGGAGGCACTAGTCTTGTTTGCCGGGAGATTCCAATTACCTCTCCCAACACTTCCGTCAAACAGCGAGGCTAGGCCTTTTAGAAGTGAAAGGAACCAGCAGGCTGGATGGGGAGGTACAGGCCTTAAGCTCAACTCTCAGAAGTGTGTATGCAGGGGAGACAGATGTCTGTTACCCACTCTGACATGGGAGTTGGAAACTAGCTACACTCTGATTGAAGAAGGCCATTGGAAATCGCTGTATTCAACTCAGATACACAGGAGTTCAGGCCCAATGCTTAAACATGCTTTTCCCGCAACCTCTCTCAGCCACTAACATTAGGATGTTAGCAGCTGCGCCTACAGTCAGGCAGGATGCGGGTGGGTTCTGCCCTGTCCTCAGCACTCCCAGGGAAGCATGCCTAGAAGCCAGCTCTCAACTAGCTGCATTCTTATGACAGTGTGAAGGTAGCAGTATTCTGACTAAGGTGGTTCCGAGATTACCACTCTACTGCACCTGGAGATACCCTCCAGGTCTGCATTGTTAACTTGCGTCTCAGAAGCCTGTGGCAAACGTCTCTGGTGAAGACGTGTGAAACTCACTCTGCAGGCAGTGTGGAACTGTGAGGAACTGAGGCGGAGCTCAACTCTCAGCAGTAAGATGATTGTGGACAAGGCGTTCAGCTATCTTCTCACATATGGAACTTAGTATGTAGCACCAGTCTACCCCAGGAATTACTGGGAAATCGCTGGATTGAGCTTGGAGGCACTAGTCTTGTGTGCCGGGAGATTCCAGTTACCTCTCCCAACACTTCGGTGAAGCAGCGAGCCTAGGCCTTTTGGAAGCGAAAGGTAGCTGCAGGCAGGAGGTAGGGTTACAGGCCATAAGCTCAACTCTCAGAAGTGGGTATGCAGGGGAGGCAGATGTCTGCTACCCACTCCGACATGCGAGGGGGAACCTAGCTACACTCTGATGAAGAAGGACTTTGGAAATCGCTGTATTCAACTCAGATACACGTGGGTTCAGGCACAACGATTCCACATGCTTTTCTCACAACCTTTCCCTGCCACTAACATGAGGACGTTAGCAGCTCCTTCTACAGTCAAGCAGGATGCGGGAGGGTTGTGCCCTGTCCTTAGCTCTCACAGGGAAGCATGCCTTGAAGCCAGCTGTCAACTAGCTGCATACTTATGGCAGGGTGAAGGTAGCAGTATTCTGAGACAGGAGGTTCCCAGATTACCACTCTACTGCACCTGGAGATACCCTCCAGGTCTGCATTGTTAACTTGCGTCTCAGAAGCCTCTGGCAAACGTCTCTGGTGAAGACGTCCGAAACTCACTCTGAAGGCAGTGTGGAACTGTGAGGGACTGAGGGTGAGCTCAACTCTCAGAAGTAAGATGTTTTTGGACAAGGCGTTCAACTACCTACTCACGTATGGAACTTAGTATGTCACACCAGTCTTCCACAGGAATTACTAGGAAATCGCTGGATTGAGCTTGGAGGCACTCTTCTTGTGTGCCGGGAGACTCCAATTACCTCTCCCAACACTTCCGTCAAACAGCGAACCTAGGCTTTTTAGAAATGAAAGGAACCAGCAGGCTGGATGGGGAGGTACAGGCCTTAAGCTCAACTCTCAGAAGTGTGTATGCAGGGGAGACAGATGTCTGCTACCCACTCTGACATGGGAGTTGGAAACTAGCTACACTCTGATTGAAGAAGGCCATTGGATATCGCTGTATTCAACTCAGATACACAGGAGTTCAGGCCCAATGCTTACACATGCTTTCTCCAAAACCTCTCTCAGCCACTAAATTTAGGATGTTAGCAGCTACGCCTACAGTCAGGCAGGATGCGTGAGGGTTCTGCCCTGTCCTCAGCACTCCCAGGAAAGCATGCCTAGAAGCCAGCTCTCAACTAGCTGCATTCTTATGGCAGTGTGAAGGTAGCAGTATTCTGAGTCAGGAGGTTCCAAGATTACCACTCTACTGCACCTGGAGATACCCTCCAGGTCTGCATTGTTAACTTGCGTCTCAAAAGCCTCTGGCAAACGTCTCTGGTGAAGACCTGCGAAACTCACTCTGCAGGCAGTGTGGAACTGTGAGGGACTGAGGGTGAGCTCAACTTTCAGAAGTAAGATGCTTTTGGACAAGGCGTTCACCTTCCTTCTCACTTATGGAACTTAGTATGTAGCACCAGTCTACCACAGGAATTACTAGGAAATCGCTGGATTCAGCTTGGAGGCACTAGTCTTGTTTGCCGGGAGATTCCAATTACCTCTCCCAGCACTTCCGTCAAACAGCGAGGCTAGGCCTTTTAGAAGTGAAAGGAACCAGCAGGCTGGATGGGGAGGTACAGGCCTTAAGCTCAACTCTCAGAAGTGTGTATGCAGGGGAGACAGATGTCTGTTACCCACTCTGACATGGGAGTTGGAAACTAGCTACACTCTGATTGAAGAAGGCCATTGGAAATCGCTGTATTCAACTCAGATACACAGGAGTTCAGGCCCAATGCTTAAACATGCTTTTCCCGCAACCTCTCTCAGCCACTAACATTAGGATGTTAGCAGCTGCGCCTACAGTCAGGCAGGATGCGGGAGGGTTCTGCCCTGTCCTCAGCACTCCCAGGGAAGCATGCCTAGAAGCCAGCTCTCAACTAGCTGCATTCTTATGACAGTGTGAAGGTAGCAGTATTCTGACTAAGGTGGTTCCGAGATTACCACTCTACTGCACCTGGAGATACCCTCCAGGTCTGCATTGTTAACTTGCGTCTCAGAAGCCTGTGGCAAACGTCTCTGGTGAAGACGTGTGAAACTCACTCTGCAGGCAGTGTGGAACTGTGAGGAACTGAGGCGGAGCTCAACTCTCAGCAGTAAGATGATTGTGGACAAGGCGTTCAGCTATCTTCTCACATATGGAACTTAGTATGTAGCACCAGTCTACCCCAGGAATTACTGGGAAATCGCTGGATTGAGCTTGGAGGCACTAGTCTTGTGTGCCGGGAGATTCCAGTTACCTCTCCCAACACTTCGGTGAAGCAGCGAGCCTAGGCCTTTTGGAAGCGAAAGGTAGCTGCAGGCAGGAGGTAGGGTTACAGGCCATAAGCTCAACTCTCAGAAGTGGGTATGCAGGGGAGGCAGATGTCTGCTACCCAGTCCGACATGCGAGGGGGAACCTAGCTACACTCTGATGAAGAAGGACTTTGGAAATCGCTGTATTCAACTCAGATACACGTGGGTTCAGGCACAACGATTCCACATGCTTTTCTCACAACCTTTCCCTGCCACTAACATGAGGACGTTAGCAGCTCCTTCTACAGTCAAGCAGGATGCGGGAGGGTTGTGCCCTGTCCTTAGCTCTCACAGGGAAGCATGCCTTGAAGCCAGCTGTCAACTAGCTGCATACTTATGGCAGGGTGAAGGTAGCAGTATTCTGAGACAGGAGGTTCCCAGATTACCACTCTACTGCACCTGGAGATACCCTCCAGGTCTGCATTGTTAACTTGCGTCTCAGAAGCCTCTGGCAAACGTCTCTGGTGAAGACGTCCGAAACTCACTCTGAAGGCAGTGTGGAACTGTGAGGGACTGAGGGTGAGCTCAACTCTCAGAAGTAAGATGTTTTTGGACAAGGCGTTCAACTACCTACTCACGTATGGAACTTAGTATGTCACACCAGTCTTCCACAGGAATTACTAGGAAATCGCTGGATTGAGCTTGGAGGCACTCTTCTTGTGTGCCGGGAGACTCCAATTACCTCTCCCAACACTTCCGTCAAACAGCGAACCTAGGCCTTTTAGAAATGAAAGGAACCAGCAGGCTGGATGGGGAGGTACAGGCCTTAAGCTCAACTCTCAGAAGTGTGTATGCAGGGGAGACAGATGTCTGCTACCCACTCTGACATGGGAGTTGGAAACTAGCTACACTCTGATTGAAGAAGGCCATTGGATATCGCTGTATTCAACTCAGATACACAGGAGTTCAGGCCCAATGCTTACACATGCTTTCTCCAAAACCTCTCTCAGCCACTAAATTTAGGATGTTAGCAGCTACGCCTACAGTCAGGCAGGATGCGTGAGGGTTCTGCCCTGTCCTCAGCACTCCCAGGAAAGCATGCCTAGAAGCCAGCTCTCAACTAGCTGCATTCTTATGGCAGTGTGAAGGTAGCAGTATTCTGAGTCAGGAGGTTCCAAGATTACCACTCTACTGCACCTGGAGATACCCTCCAGGTCTGCATTGTTAACTTGCGTCTCAGAAGCCTGTGGCAAACGTCTCTGGTGAAGACCTGCGAAACTCACTCTGCAGGCAGTGTGGAACTGTGAGGGACTGAGGGTGAGCTCAACTTTCAGAAGTAAGATGCTTTTGGACAAGGCGTTCACCTTCCTTCTCACTTATGGAACTTAGTATGTAGCACCAGTCTACCACAGGAATTACTAGGAAATCGCTGGATTCAGCTTGGAGGCACTAGTCTTGTTTGCCGGGAGATTCCAATTACCTCTCCCAACACTTCCGTCAAACAGCGAGGCTAGGCCTTTTAGAAGTGAAAGGAACCAGCAGGCTGGATGGGGAGGTACAGGCCTTAAGCTCAACTCTCAGAAGTGTGTATGCAGGGGAGACAGATGTCTGTTACCCACTCTGACATGGGAGTTGGAAACTAGCTACACTCTGATTGAAGAAGGCCATTGGAAATCGCTGTATTCAACTCAGATACACAGGAGTTCAGGCCCAATGCTTAAACATGCTTTTCCCGCAACCTCTCTCAGCCACTAACATTAGGATGTTAGCAGCTGCGCCTACAGTCAGGCAGGATGCGGGTGGGTTCTGCCCTGTCCTCAGCACTCCCAGGGAAGCATGCCTAGAAGCCAGCTCTCAACTAGCTGCATTCTTATGACAGTGTGAAGGTAGCAGTATTCTGACTAAGGTGGTTCCGAGATTACCACTCTACTGCACCTGGAGATACCCTCCAGGTCTGCATTGTTAACTTGCGTCTCAGAAGCCTGTGGCAAACGTCTCTGGTGAAGACGTGTGAAACTCACTCTGCAGGCAGTGTGGAACTGTGAGGAACTGAGGCGGAGCTCAACTCTCAGCAGTAAGATGATTGTGGACAAGGCGTTCAGCTATCTTCTCACATATGGAACTTAGTATGTAGCACCAGTCTACCCCAGGAATTACTGGGAAATCGCTGGATTGAGCTTGGAGGCACTAGTCTTGTGTGCCGGGAGATTCCAGTTACCTCTCCCAACACTTCGGTGAAGCAGCGAGCCTAGGCCTTTTGGAAGCGAAAGGTAGCTGCAGGCAGGAGGTAGGGTTACAGGCCATAAGCTCAACTCTCAGAAGTGGGTATGCAGGGGAGGCAGATGTCTGCTACCCACTCCGACATGCGAGGGGGAACCTAGCTACACTCTGATGAAGAAGGACTTTGGAAATCGCTGTATTCAACTCAGATACACGTGGGTTCAGGCACAACGATTCCACATGCTTTTCTCACAACCTTTCCCTGCCACTAACATGAGGACGTTAGCAGCTCCTTCTACAGTCAAGCAGGATGCGGGAGGGTTGTGCCCTGTCCTTAGCTCTCACAGGGAAGCATGCCTTGAAGCCAGCTGTCAACTAGCTGCATACTTATGGCAGGGTGAAGGTAGCAGTATTCTGAGACAGGAGGTTCCCAGATTACCACTCTACTGCACCTGGAGATACCCTCCAGGTCTGCATTGTTAACTTGCGTCTCAGAAGCCTCTGGCAAACGTCTCTGGTGAAGACGTCCGAAACTCACTCTGAAGGCAGTGTGGAACTGTGAGGGACTGAGGGTGAGCTCAACTCTCAGAAGTAAGATGTTTTTGGACAAGGCGTTCAACTACCTACTCACGTATGGAACTTAGTATGTCACACCAGTCTTCCACAGGAATTACTAGGAAATCGCTGGATTGAGCTTGGAGGCACTCTTCTTGTGTGCCGGGAGACTCCAATTACCTCTCCCAACACTTCCGTCAAACAGCGAACCTAGGCTTTTTAGAAATGAAAGGAACCAGCAGGCTGGATGGGGAGGTACAGGCCTTAAGCTCAACTCTCAGAAGTGTGTATGCAGGGGAGACAGATGTCTGCTACCCACTCTGACATGGGAGTTGGAAACTAGCTACACTCTGATTGAAGAAGGCCATTGGATATCGCTGTATTCAACTCAGATACACAGGAGTTCAGGCCCAATGCTTACACATGCTTTCTCCAAAACCTCTCTCAGCCACTAAATTTAGGATGTTAGCAGCTACGCCTACAGTCAGGCAGGATGCGTGAGGGTTCTGCCCTGTCCTCAGCACTCCCAGGAAAGCATGCCTAGAAGCCAGCTCTCAACTAGCTGCATTCTTATGGCAGTGTGAAGGTAGCAGTATTCTGAGTCAGGAGGTTCCAAGATTACCACTCTACTGCACCTGGAGATACCCTCCAGGTCTGCATTGTTAACTTGCGTCTCAAAAGCCTCTGGCAAACGTCTCTGGTGAAGACCTGCGAAACTCACTCTGCAGGCAGTGTGGAACTGTGAGGGACTGAGGGTGAGCTCAACTTTCAGAAGTAAGATGCTTTTGGACAAGGCGTTCACCTTCCTTCTCACTTATGGAACTTAGTATGTAGCACCAGTCTACCACAGGAATTACTAGGAAATCGCTGGATTCAGCTTGGAGGCACTAGTCTTGTTTGCCGGGAGATTCCAATTACCTCTCCCAACACTTCCGTCAAACAGCGAGGCTAGGCCTTTTAGAAGTGAAAGGAACCAGCAGGCTGGATGGGGAGGTACAGGCCTTAAGCTCAACTCTCAGAAGTGTGTATGCAGGGGAGACAGATGTCTGTTACCCACTCTGACATGGGAGTTGGAAACTAGCTACACTCTGATTGAAGAAGGCCATTGGAAATCGCTGTATTCAACTCAGATACACAGGAGTTCAGGCCCAATGCTTAAACATGCTTTTCCCGCAACCTCTCTCAGCCACTAACATTAGGATGTTAGCAGCTGCGCCTACAGTCAGGCAGGATGCGGGTGGGTTCTGCCCTGTCCTCAGCACTCCCAGGGAAGCATGCCTAGAAGCCAGCTCTCAACTAGCTGCATTCTTATGACAGTGTGAAGGTAGCAGTATTCTGACTAAGGTGGTTCCGAGATTACCACTCTACTGCACCTGGAGATACCCTCCAGGTTTGCATTGTTAACTTGCGTCTCAGAAGCCTGTGGCAAACGTCTCTGGTGAAGACGTGTGAAACTCACTCTGCAGGCAGTGTGGAACTGTGAGGAACTGAGGCGGAGCTCAACTCTCAGCAGTAAGATGATTGTGGACAAGGCGTTCAGCTATCTTCTCACATATGGAACTTAGTATGTAGCACCAGTCTACCCCAGGAATTACTGGGAAATCGCTGGATTGAGCTTGGAGGCACTAGTCTTGTGTGCCGGGAGATTCCAGTTACCTCTCCCAACACTTCGGTGAAGCAGCGAGCCTAGGCCTTTTGGAAGCGAAAGGTAGCTGCAGGCAGGAGGTAGGGTTACAGGCCATAAGCTCAACTCTCAGAAGTGGGTATGCAGGGGAGGCAGATGTCTGCTACCCAGTCCGACATGCGAGGGGGAACCTAGCTACACTCTGATGAAGAAGGACTTTGGAAATCGCTGTATTCAACTCAGATACACGTGGGTTCAGGCACAACGATTCCACATGCTTTTCTCACAACCTTTCCCTGCCACTAACATGAGGACGTTAGCAGCTCCTTCTACAGTCAAGCAGGATGCGGGAGGGTTGTGCCCTGTCCTTAGCTCTCACAGGGAAGCATGCCTTGAAGCCAGCTGTCAACTAGCTGCATACTTATGGCAGGGTGAAGGTAGCAGTATTCTGAGACAGGAGGTTCCCAGATTACCACTCTACTGCACCTGGAGATACCCTCCAGGTCTGCATTGTTAACTTGCGTCTCAGAAGCCTCTGGCAAACGTCTCTGGTGAAGACGTCCGAAACTCACTCTGAAGGCAGTGTGGAACTGTGAGGGACTGAGGGTGAGCTCAACTCTCAGAAGTAAGATGTTTTTGGACAAGGCGTTCAACTACCTACTCACGTATGGAACTTAGTATGTCACACCAGTCTTCCACAGGAATTACTAGGAAATCGCTGGATTGAGCTTGGAGGCACTCTTCTTGTGTGCCGGGAGACTCCAATTACCTCTCCCAACACTTCCGTCAAACAGCGAACCTAGGCTTTTTAGAAATGAAAGGAACCAGCAGGCTGGATGGGGAGGTACAGGCCTTAAGCTCAACTCTCAGAAGTGTGTATGCAGGGGAGACAGATGTCTGCTACCCACTCTGACATGGGAGTTGGAAACTAGCTACACTCTGATTGAAGAAGGCCATTGGATATCGCTGTATTCAACTCAGATACACAGGAGTTCAGGCCCAATGCTTACACATGCTTTCTCCAAAACCTCTCTCAGCCACTAAATTTAGGATGTTAGCAGCTACGCCTACAGTCAGGCAGGATGCGTGAGGGTTCTGCCCTGTCCTCAGCACTCCCAGGAAAGCATGCCTAGAAGCCAGCTCTCAACTAGCTGCATTCTTATGGCAGTGTGAAGGTAGCAGTATTCTGAGTCAGGAGGTTCCAAGATTACCACTCTACTGCACCTGGAGATACCCTCCAGGTCTGCATTGTTAACTTGCGTCTCAGAAGCCTGTGGCAAACGTCTCTGGTGAAGACCTGCGAAACTCACTCTGCAGGCAGTGTGGAACTGTGAGGGACTGAGGGTGAGCTCAACTTTCAGAAGTAAGATGCTTTTGGACAAGGCGTTCACCTTCCTTCTCACTTATGGAACTTAGTATGTAGCACCAGTCTACCACAGGAATTACTAGGAAATCGCTGGATTCAGCTTGGAGGCACTAGTCTTGTTTGCCGGGAGATTCCAATTACCTCTCCCAACACTTCCGTCAAACAGCGAGGCTAGGCCTTTTAGAAGTGAAAGGAACCAGCAGGCTGGATGGGGAGGTACAGGCCTTAAGCTCAACTCTCAGAAGTGTGTATGCAGGGGAGACAGATGTCTGTTACCCACTCTGACATGGGAGTTGGAAACTAGCTACACTCTGATTGAAGAAGGCCATTGGAAATCGCTGTATTCAACTCAGATACACAGGAGTTCAGGCCCAATGCTTAAACATGCTTTTCCCGCAACCTCTCTCAGCCACTAACATTAGGATGTTAGCAGCTGCGCCTACAGTCAGGCAGGATGCGGGAGGGTTCTGCCCTGTCCTCAGCACTCCCAGGGAAGCATGCCTAGAAGCCAGCTCTCAACTAGCTGCATTCTTATGACAGTGTGAAGGTAGCAGTATTCTGACTAAGGTGGTTCCGAGATTACCACTCTACTGCACCTGGAGATACCCTCCAGGTCTGCATTGTTAACTTGCGTCTCAGAAGCCTGTGGCAAACGTCTCTGGTGAAGACGTGTGAAACTCACTCTGCAGGCAGTGTGGAACTGTGAGGAACTGAGGCGGAGCTCAACTCTCAGCAGTAAGATGATTGTGGACAAGGCGTTCAGCTATCTTCTCACATATGGAACTTAGTATGTAGCACCAGTCTACCCCAGGAATTACTGGGAAATCGCTGGATTGAGCTTGGAGGCACTAGTCTTGTGTGCCGGGAGATTCCAGTTACCTCTCCCAACACTTCGGTGAAGCAGCGAGCCTAGGCCTTTTGGAAGCGAAAGGTAGCTGCAGGCAGGAGGTAGGGTTACAGGCCATAAGCTCAACTCTCAGAAGTGGGTATGCAGGGGAGGCAGATGTCTGCTACCCACTCCGACATGCGAGGGGGAACCTAGCTACACTCTGATGAAGAAGGACTTTGGAAATCGCTGTATTCAACTCAGATACACGTGGGTTCAGGCACAACGATTCCACATGCTTTTCTCACAACCTTTCCCTGCCACTAACATGAGGACGTTAGCAGCTCCTTCTACAGTCAAGCAGGATGCGGGAGGGTTGTGCCCTGTCCTTAGCTCTCACAGGGAAGCATGCCTTGAAGCCAGCTGTCAACTAGCTGCATACTTATGGCAGGGTGAAGGTAGCAGTATTCTGAGACAGGAGGTTCCCAGATTACCACTCTACTGCACCTGGAGATACCCTCCAGGTCTGCATTGTTAACTTGCGTCTCAGAAGCCTCTGGCAAACGTCTCTGGTGAAGACGTCCGAAACTCACTCTGAAGGCAGTGTGGAACTGTGAGGGACTGAGGGTGAGCTCAACTCTCAGAAGTAAGATGTTTTTGGACAAGGCGTTCAACTACCTACTCACGTATGGAACTTAGTATGTCACACCAGTCTTCCACAGGAATTACTAGGAAATCGCTGGATTGAGCTTGGAGGCACTCTTCTTGTGTGCCGGGAGACTCCAATTACCTCTCCCAACACTTCCGTCAAACAGCGAACCTAGGCCTTTTAGAAATGAAAGGAACCAGCAGGCTGGATGGGGAGGTACAGGCCTTAAGCTCAACTCTCAGAAGTGTGTATGCAGGGGAGACAGATGTCTGCTACCCACTCTGACATGGGAGTTGGAAACTAGCTACACTCTGATTGAAGAAGGCCATTGGATATCGCTGTATTCAACTCAGATACACAGGAGTTCAGGCCCAATGCTTACACATGCTTTCTCCAAAACCTCTCTCAGCCACTAAATTTAGGATGTTAGCAGCTACGCCTACAGTCAGGCAGGATGCGTGAGGGTTCTGCCCTGTCCTCAGCACTCCCAGGAAAGCATGCCTAGAAGCCAGCTCTCAACTAGCTGCATTCTTATGGCAGTGTGAAGGTAGCAGTATTCTGAGTCAGGAGGTTCCAAGATTACCACTCTACTGCACCTGGAGATACCCTCCAGGTCTGCATTGTTAACTTGCGTCTCAAAAGCCTCTGGCAAACGTCTCTGGTGAAGACCTGCGAAACTCACTCTGCAGGCAGTGTGGAACTGTGAGGGACTGAGGGTGAGCTCAACTTTCAGAAGTAAGATGCTTTTGGACAAGGCGTTCACCTTCCTTCTCACTTATGGAACTTAGTATGTAGCACCAGTCTACCACAGGAATTACTAGGAAATCGCTGGATTCAGCTTGGAGGCACTAGTCTTGTTTGCCGGGAGATTCCAATTACCTCTCCCAGCACTTCCGTCAAACAGCGAGGCTAGGCCTTTTAGAAGTGAAAGGAACCAGCAGGCTGGATGGGGAGGTACAGGCCTTAAGCTCAACTCTCAGAAGTGTGTATGCAGGGGAGACAGATGTCTGTTACCCACTCTGACATGGGAGTTGGAAACTAGCTACACTCTGATTGAAGAAGGCCATTGGAAATCGCTGTATTCAACTCAGATACACAGGAGTTCAGGCCCAATGCTTAAACATGCTTTTCCCGCAACCTCTCTCAGCCACTAACATTAGGATGTTAGCAGCTGCGCCTACAGTCAGGCAGGATGCGGGAGGGTTCTGCCCTGTCCTCAGCACTCCCAGGGAAGCATGCCTAGAAGCCAGCTCTCAACTAGCTGCATTCTTATGACAGTGTGAAGGTAGCAGTATTCTGACTAAGGTGGTTCCGAGATTACCACTCTACTGCACCTGGAGATACCCTCCAGGTCTGCATTGTTAACTTGCGTCTCAGAAGCCTGTGGCAAACGTCTCTGGTGAAGACGTGTGAAACTCACTCTGCAGGCAGTGTGGAACTGTGAGGAACTGAGGCGGAGCTCAACTCTCAGCAGTAAGATGATTGTGGACAAGGCGTTCAGCTATCTTCTCACATATGGAACTTAGTATGTAGCACCAGTCTACCCCAGGAATTACTGGGAAATCGCTGGATTGAGCTTGGAGGCACTAGTCTTGTGTGCCGGGAGATTCCAGTTACCTCTCCCAACACTTCGGTGAAGCAGCGAGCCTAGGCCTTTTGGAAGCGAAAGGTAGCTGCAGGCAGGAGGTAGGGTTACAGGCCATAAGCTCAACTCTCAGAAGTGGGTATGCAGGGGAGGCAGATGTCTGCTACCCAGTCCGACATGCGAGGGGGAACCTAGCTACACTCTGATGAAGAAGGACTTTGGAAATCGCTGTATTCAACTCAGATACACGTGGGTTCAGGCACAACGATTCCACATGCTTTTCTCACAACCTTTCCCTGCCACTAACATGAGGACGTTAGCAGCTCCTTCTACAGTCAAGCAGGATGCGGGAGGGTTGTGCCCTGTCCTTAGCTCTCACAGGGAAGCATGCCTTGAAGCCAGCTGTCAACTAGCTGCATACTTATGGCAGGGTGAAGGTAGCAGTATTCTGAGACAGGAGGTTCCCAGATTACCACTCTACTGCACCTGGAGATACCCTCCAGGTCTGCATTGTTAACTTGCGTCTCAGAAGCCTCTGGCAAACGTCTCTGGTGAAGACGTCCGAAACTCACTCTGAAGGCAGTGTGGAACTGTGAGGGACTGAGGGTGAGCTCAACTCTCAGAAGTAAGATGTTTTTGGACAAGGCGTTCAACTACCTACTCACGTATGGAACTTAGTATGTCACACCAGTCTTCCACAGGAATTACTAGGAAATCGCTGGATTGAGCTTGGAGGCACTCTTCTTGTGTGCCGGGAGACTCCAATTACCTCTCCCAACACTTCCGTCAAACAGCGAACCTAGGCCTTTTAGAAATGAAAGGAACCAGCAGGCTGGATGGGGAGGTACAGGCCTTAAGCTCAACTCTCAGAAGTGTGTATGCAGGGGAGACAGATGTCTGCTACCCACTCTGACATGGGAGTTGGAAACTAGCTACACTCTGATTGAAGAAGGCCATTGGATATCGCTGTATTCAACTCAGATACACAGGAGTTCAGGCCCAATGCTTACACATGCTTTCTCCAAAACCTCTCTCAGCCACTAAATTTAGGATGTTAGCAGCTACGCCTACAGTCAGGCAGGATGCGTGAGGGTTCTGCCCTGTCCTCAGCACTCCCAGGAAAGCATGCCTAGAAGCCAGCTCTCAACTAGCTGCATTCTTATGGCAGTGTGAAGGTAGCAGTATTCTGAGTCAGGAGGTTCCAAGATTACCACTCTACTGCACCTGGAGATACCCTCCAGGTCTGCATTGTTAACTTGCGTCTCAGAAGCCTGTGGCAAACGTCTCTGGTGAAGACCTGCGAAACTCACTCTGCAGGCAGTGTGGAACTGTGAGGGACTGAGGGTGAGCTCAACTTTCAGAAGTAAGATGCTTTTGGACAAGGCGTTCACCTTCCTTCTCACTTATGGAACTTAGTATGTAGCACCAGTCTACCACAGGAATTACTAGGAAATCGCTGGATTCAGCTTGGAGGCACTAGTCTTGTTTGCCGGGAGATTCCAATTACCTCTCCCAACACTTCCGTCAAACAGCGAGGCTAGGCCTTTTAGAAGTGAAAGGAACCAGCAGGCTGGATGGGGAGGTACAGGCCTTAAGCTCAACTCTCAGAAGTGTGTATGCAGGGGAGACAGATGTCTGTTACCCACTCTGACATGGGAGTTGGAAACTAGCTACACTCTGATTGAAGAAGGCCATTGGAAATCGCTGTATTCAACTCAGATACACAGGAGTTCAGGCCCAATGCTTAAACATGCTTTTCCCGCAACCTCTCTCAGCCACTAACATTAGGATGTTAGCAGCTGCGCCTACAGTCAGGCAGGATGCGGGTGGGTTCTGCCCTGTCCTCAGCACTCCCAGGGAAGCATGCCTAGAAGCCAGCTCTCAACTAGCTGCATTCTTATGACAGTGTGAAGGTAGCAGTATTCTGACTAAGGTGGTTCCGAGATTACCACTCTACTGCACCTGGAGATACCCTCCAGGTCTGCATTGTTAACTTGCGTCTCAGAAGCCTGTGGCAAACGTCTCTGGTGAAGACGTGTGAAACTCACTCTGCAGGCAGTGTGGAACTGTGAGGAACTGAGGCGGAGCTCAACTCTCAGCAGTAAGATGATTGTGGACAAGGCGTTCAGCTATCTTCTCACATATGGAACTTAGTATGTAGCACCAGTCTACCCCAGGAATTACTGGGAAATCGCTGGATTGAGCTTGGAGGCACTAGTCTTGTGTGCCGGGAGATTCCAGTTACCTCTCCCAACACTTCGGTGAAGCAGCGAGCCTAGGCCTTTTGGAAGCGAAAGGTAGCTGCAGGCAGGAGGTAGGGTTACAGGCCATAAGCTCAACTCTCAGAAGTGGGTATGCAGGGGAGGCAGATGTCTGCTACCCACTCCGACATGCGAGGGGGAACCTAGCTACACTCTGATGAAGAAGGACTTTGGAAATCGCTGTATTCAACTCAGATACACGTGGGTTCAGGCACAACGATTCCACATGCTTTTCTCACAACCTTTCCCTGCCACTAACATGAGGACGTTAGCAGCTCCTTCTACAGTCAAGCAGGATGCGGGAGGGTTGTGCCCTGTCCTTAGCTCTCACAGGGAAGCATGCCTTGAAGCCAGCTGTCAACTAGCTGCATACTTATGGCAGGGTGAAGGTAGCAGTATTCTGAGACAGGAGGTTCCCAGATTACCACTCTACTGCACCTGGAGATACCCTCCAGGTCTGCATTGTTAACTTGCGTCTCAGAAGCCTCTGGCAAACGTCTCTGGTGAAGACGTCCGAAACTCACTCTGAAGGCAGTGTGGAACTGTGAGGGACTGAGGGTGAGCTCAACTCTCAGAAGTAAGATGTTTTTGGACAAGGCGTTCAACTACCTACTCACGTATGGAACTTAGTATGTCACACCAGTCTTCCACAGGAATTACTAGGAAATCGCTGGATTGAGCTTGGAGGCACTCTTCTTGTGTGCCGGGAGACTCCAATTACCTCTCCCAACACTTCCGTCAAACAGCGAACCTAGGCTTTTTAGAAATGAAAGGAACCAGCAGGCTGGATGGGGAGGTACAGGCCTTAAGCTCAACTCTCAGAAGTGTGTATGCAGGGGAGACAGATGTCTGCTACCCACTCTGACATGGGAGTTGGAAACTAGCTACACTCTGATTGAAGAAGGCCATTGGATATCGCTGTATTCAACTCAGATACACAGGAGTTCAGGCCCAATGCTTACACATGCTTTCTCCAAAACCTCTCTCAGCCACTAAATTTAGGATGTTAGCAGCTACGCCTACAGTCAGGCAGGATGCGTGAGGGTTCTGCCCTGTCCTCAGCACTCCCAGGAAAGCATGCCTAGAAGCCAGCTCTCAACTAGCTGCATTCTTATGGCAGTGTGAAGGTAGCAGTATTCTGAGTCAGGAGGTTCCAAGATTACCACTCTACTGCACCTGGAGATACCCTCCAGGTCTGCATTGTTAACTTGCGTCTCAAAAGCCTCTGGCAAACGTCTCTGGTGAAGACCTGCGAAACTCACTCTGCAGGCAGTGTGGAACTGTGAGGGACTGAGGGTGAGCTCAACTTTCAGAAGTAAGATGCTTTTGGACAAGGCGTTCACCTTCCTTCTCACTTATGGAACTTAGTATGTAGCACCAGTCTACCACAGGAATTACTAGGAAATCGCTGGATTCAGCTTGGAGGCACTAGTCTTGTTTGCCGGGAGATTCCAATTACCTCTCCCAGCACTTCCGTCAAACAGCGAGGCTAGGCCTTTTAGAAGTGAAAGGAACCAGCAGGCTGGATGGGGAGGTACAGGCCTTAAGCTCAACTCTCAGAAGTGTGTATGCAGGGGAGACAGATGTCTGTTACCCACTCTGACATGGGAGTTGGAAACTAGCTACACTCTGATTGAAGAAGGCCATTGGAAATCGCTGTATTCAACTCAGATACACAGGAGTTCAGGCCCAATGCTTAAACATGCTTTTCCCGCAACCTCTCTCAGCCACTAACATTAGGATGTTAGCAGCTGCGCCTACAGTCAGGCAGGATGCGGGAGGGTTCTGCCCTGTCCTCAGCACTCCCAGGGAAGCATGCCTAGAAGCCAGCTCTCAACTAGCTGCATTCTTATGACAGTGTGAAGGTAGCAGTATTCTGACTAAGGTGGTTCCGAGATTACCACTCTACTGCACCTGGAGATACCCTCCAGGTCTGCATTGTTAACTTGCGTCTCAGAAGCCTGTGGCAAACGTCTCTGGTGAAGACGTGTGAAACTCACTCTGCAGGCAGTGTGGAACTGTGAGGAACTGAGGCGGAGCTCAACTCTCAGCAGTAAGATGATTGTGGACAAGGCGTTCAGCTATCTTCTCACATATGGAACTTAGTATGTAGCACCAGTCTACCCCAGGAATTACTGGGAAATCGCTGGATTGAGCTTGGAGGCACTAGTCTTGTGTGCCGGGAGATTCCAGTTACCTCTCCCAACACTTCGGTGAAGCAGCGAGCCTAGGCCTTTTGGAAGCGAAAGGTAGCTGCAGGCAGGAGGTAGGGTTACAGGCCATAAGCTCAACTCTCAGAAGTGGGTATGCAGGGGAGGCAGATGTCTGCTACCCACTCCGACATGCGAGGGGGAACCTAGCTACACTCTGATGAAGAAGGACTTTGGAAATCGCTGTATTCAACTCAGATACACGTGGGTTCAGGCACAACGATTCCACATGCTTTTCTCACAACCTTTCCCTGCCACTAACATGAGGACGTTAGCAGCTCCTTCTACAGTCAAGCAGGATGCGGGAGGGTTGTGCCCTGTCCTTAGCTCTCACAGGGAAGCATGCCTTGAAGCCAGCTGTCAACTAGCTGCATACTTATGGCAGGGTGAAGGTAGCAGTATTCTGAGACAGGAGGTTCCCAGATTACCACTCTACTGCACCTGGAGATACCCTCCAGGTCTGCATTGTTAACTTGCGTCTCAGAAGCCTCTGGCAAACGTCTCTGGTGAAGACGTCCGAAACTCACTCTGAAGGCAGTGTGGAACTGTGAGGGACTGAGGGTGAGCTCAACTCTCAGAAGTAAGATGTTTTTGGACAAGGCGTTCAACTACCTACTCACGTATGGAACTTAGTATGTCACACCAGTCTTCCACAGGAATTACTAGGAAATCGCTGGATTGAGCTTGGAGGCACTCTTCTTGTGTGCCGGGAGACTCCAATTACCTCTCCCAACACTTCCGTCAAACAGCGAACCTAGGCCTTTTAGAAATGAAAGGAACCAGCAGGCTGGATGGGGAGGTACAGGCCTTAAGCTCAACTCTCAGAAGTGTGTATGCAGGGGAGACAGATGTCTGCTACCCACTCTGACATGGGAGTTGGAAACTAGCTACACTCTGATTGAAGAAGGCCATTGGATATCGCTGTATTCAACTCAGATACACAGGAGTTCAGGCCCAATGCTTACACATGCTTTCTCCAAAACCTCTCTCAGCCACTAAATTTAGGATGTTAGCAGCTACGCCTACAGTCAGGCAGGATGCGTGAGGGTTCTGCCCTGTCCTCAGCACTCCCAGGAAAGCATGCCTAGAAGCCAGCTCTCAACTAGCTGCATTCTTATGGCAGTGTGAAGGTAGCAGTATTCTGAGTCAGGAGGTTCCAAGATTACCACTCTACTGCACCTGGAGATACCCTCCAGGTCTGCATTGTTAACTTGCGTCTCAGAAGCCTGTGGCAAACGTCTCTGGTGAAGACCTGCGAAACTCACTCTGCAGGCAGTGTGGAACTGTGAGGGACTGAGGGTGAGCTCAACTTTCAGAAGTAAGATGCTTTTGGACAAGGCGTTCACCTTCCTTCTCACTTATGGAACTTAGTATGTAGCACCAGTCTACCACAGGAATTACTAGGAAATCGCTGGATTCAGCTTGGAGGCACTAGTCTTGTTTGCCGGGAGATTCCAATTACCTCTCCCAACACTTCCGTCAAACAGCGAGGCTAGGCCTTTTAGAAGTGAAAGGAACCAGCAGGCTGGATGGGGAGGTACAGGCCTTAAGCTCAACTCTCAGAAGTGTGTATGCAGGGGAGACAGATGTCTGTTACCCACTCTGACATGGGAGTTGGAAACTAGCTACACTCTGATTGAAGAAGGCCATTGGAAATCGCTGTATTCAACTCAGATACACAGGAGTTCAGGCCCAATGCTTAAACATGCTTTTCCCGCAACCTCTCTCAGCCACTAACATTAGGATGTTAGCAGCTGCGCCTACAGTCAGGCAGGATGCGGGAGGGTTCTGCCCTGTCCTCAGCACTCCCAGGGAAGCATGCCTAGAAGCCAGCTCTCAACTAGCTGCATTCTTATGACAGTGTGAAGGTAGCAGTATTCTGACTAAGGTGGTTCCGAGATTACCACTCTACTGCACCTGGAGATACCCTCCAGGTCTGCATTGTTAACTTGCGTCTCAGAAGCCTGTGGCAAACGTCTCTGGTGAAGACGTGTGAAACTCACTCTGCAGGCAGTGTGGAACTGTGAGGAACTGAGGCGGAGCTCAACTCTCAGCAGTAAGATGATTGTGGACAAGGCGTTCAGCTATCTTCTCACATATGGAACTTAGTATGTAGCACCAGTCTACCCCAGGAATTACTGGGAAATCGCTGGATTGAGCTTGGAGGCACTAGTCTTGTGTGCCGGGAGATTCCAGTTACCTCTCCCAACACTTCGGTGAAGCAGCGAGCCTAGGCCTTTTGGAAGCGAAAGGTAGCTGCAGGCAGGAGGTAGGGTTACAGGCCATAAGCTCAACTCTCAGAAGTGGGTATGCAGGGGAGGCAGATGTCTGCTACCCAGTCCGACATGCGAGGGGGAACCTAGCTACACTCTGATGAAGAAGGACTTTGGAAATCGCTGTATTCAACTCAGATACACGTGGGTTCAGGCACAACGATTCCACATGCTTTTCTCACAACCTTTCCCTGCCACTAACATGAGGACGTTAGCAGCTCCTTCTACAGTCAAGCAGGATGCGGGAGGGTTGTGCCCTGTCCTTAGCTCTCACAGGGAAGCATGCCTTGAAGCCAGCTGTCAACTAGCTGCATACTTATGGCAGGGTGAAGGTAGCAGTATTCTGAGACAGGAGGTTCCCAGATTACCACTCTACTGCACCTGGAGATACCCTCCAGGTCTGCATTGTTAACTTGCGTCTCAGAAGCCTCTGGCAAACGTCTCTGGTGAAGACGTCCGAAACTCACTCTGAAGGCAGTGTGGAACTGTGAGGGACTGAGGGTGAGCTCAACTCTCAGAAGTAAGATGTTTTTGGACAAGGCGTTCAACTACCTACTCACGTATGGAACTTAGTATGTCACACCAGTCTTCCACAGGAATTACTAGGAAATCGCTGGATTGAGCTTGGAGGCACTCTTCTTGTGTGCCGGGAGACTCCAATTACCTCTCCCAACACTTCCGTCAAACAGCGAACCTAGGCCTTTTAGAAATGAAAGGAACCAGCAGGCTGGATGGGGAGGTACAGGCCTTAAGCTCAACTCTCAGAAGTGTGTATGCAGGGGAGACAGATGTCTGCTACCCACTCTGACATGGGAGTTGGAAACTAGCTACACTCTGATTGAAGAAGGCCATTGGATATCGCTGTATTCAACTCAGATACACAGGAGTTCAGGCCCAATGCTTACACATGCTTTCTCCAAAACCTCTCTCAGCCACTAAATTTAGGATGTTAGCAGCTACGCCTACAGTCAGGCAGGATGCGTGAGGGTTCTGCCCTGTCCTCAGCACTCCCAGGAAAGCATGCCTAGAAGCCAGCTCTCAACTAGCTGCATTCTTATGGCAGTGTGAAGGTAGCAGTATTCTGAGTCAGGAGGTTCCAAGATTACCACTCTACTGCACCTGGAGATACCCTCCAGGTCTGCATTGTTAACTTGCGTCTCAGAAGCCTCTGGCAAACGTCTCTGGTGAAGACCTGCGAAACTCACTCTGCAGGCAGTGTGGAACTGTGAGGGACTGAGGGTGAGCTCAACTTTCAGAAGTAAGATGCTTTTGGACAAGGCGTTCACCTTCCTTCTCACTTATGGAACTTAGTATGTAGCACCAGTCTACCACAGGAATTACTAGGAAATCGCTGGATTCAGCTTGGAGGCACTAGTCTTGTTTGCCGGGAGATTCCAATTACCTCTCCCAACACTTCCGTCAAACAGCGAGGCTAGGCCTTTTAGAAGTGAAAGGAACCAGCAGGCTGGATGGGGAGGTACAGGCCTTAAGCTCAACTCTCAGAAGTGTGTATGCAGGGGAGACAGATGTCTGTTACCCACTCTGACATGGGAGTTGGAAACTAGCTACACTCTGATTGAAGAAGGCCATTGGAAATCGCTGTATTCAACTCAGATACACAGGAGTTCAAGCCCAATGCTTAAACATGCTTTTCCCGCAACCTCTCTCAGCCACTAACATTAGGATGTTAGCAGCTGCGCCTACAGTCAGGCAGGATGCGGGAGGGTTCTGCCCTGTCCTCAGCTCTCACAGGGAAGCATGCCTAGAAGCCAGCTCTCAACTAGCTGCATTCTTACGGCAGTGTGAAGGTAGCAGTATTCTGAGTCAGAAGGTTCCAAGATTACCACTCTACTGCACCTGGAGATACCCTCCAGGTCTGCATTGTTAACTTGCGTCTCAGAAGCCTGTGGCAAACGTCTCTGGTGAAGAAGTGCGAAACTCACTCTGCAGGCAGTGTGGAACTGTGAGGGACTGAGGGTGAGCTCAAATCTCAGCAGTAAGATGATTGTGGACAAGGCGTTCAGCTACATTCTCACGTATGGAACTTAGTATGTAGCACCAGTCTACCGCAGGAATTACTGGGAAATCGCTGGATTGAGCTTGGAGGCACTAGTCTTGTGTGCTGGGAGATTCCAGTTACCTCTCCCAACACTTCGGTGAAGCAGCGAGCCTAGGCCTTTTGGAAGCGAAAGGTAGCTGCAGGCAGGAGGTAGGATTACAGGCCATAAGCTCAACTCTCAGAAGTGGGTATGCAGGGGAGGCAGATGTCTGCTACCCACTCCGACATGCGAGGGGGAACCTAGCTACACTCTGATGAAGAAGGGCTTTGGAAATCGCTGTATTCAACTCAGATACACGTGGGTTCAGGCACAACGATTCCACATGCTTTTCTCACAACCTTTCCCTGCCACTAACATGAGGACGTTAGCAGCTCCTTCTACAGTCAAGCAGGATGCGGGAGGGTGTGCCCTGTCCTTAGCTCTCACAGGGAAGCATGCCTTGAAGCCAGCTGTCAACTAGCTGCATACTTATGGCAGGGTGAAGGTAGCAGTATTCTGAGACAGGAGGTTCCCAGATTACCACTCTACTGCACCTGGAGATACCCTCCAGGTCTGCATTGTTAACTTGCATCTCAGAAGCCTCTGGCAAACGTCTCTGGTGAAGACGTCCGAAACTCACTCTGCAGGCAGTGTGGAACTGTGAGGGACTGAGGGTGAGCTCAACTCTCAGAAGTAAGATGTTTTTGGACAAGGCGTTCAACTACCTACTCACGTATGGAACTTAGTATGTAGCACCAGTCTACACCAGGAATTACTAGGAAATCGCTTGATTGAGCTTGGAGGCACTCGTCTTGTGTGCCGGGAGATTCCAATTACCTCTCCCAACACTTGCGTCAAGCAGCGAACCTAGGCATTTTGGAAGCGAAAGGTAGCGGCAGGCAGGATGTTGGGTTACAGGCCATAAGCTCAACTCTCAGAAGTGTGTATGCATGGGTGGCAGATGTCTGCTACCCACTCGGACATGGGAGTTGGAACCTAGCTACACTCCTATTGAAGAAGGACTTTGGAAATCGCTGTATTCAACTCAGATACACGGGAGTTCAGGCCCAATGCTTACACATGCTTTTCCCACAAACTATCCCAGCCACTAAGAAAAAGAGGTTAGCAGGTAAGTCTACAGTCAGGCAGGATGCGGGAGGGTCCTGCCCTGTCCTCAGCTCTCACAGGGAAGCATGCCTTGAAGCCAGCTCTCAACTAGCTGCATTCTTATGACAGGGTGAAGGTAGCAGTATTCTGAGTAAGGTGGTTCCGAGATTACCACTCTACTGCACCTGGAGATACCCTCCAGGTCTGCATTGTTAACTTGCGTCTCAGAAGCCTCTGGCAAACGTCTCTGGTGAAGACCTGCGAAACTCACTCTGCAGGCAGTGTGGAACTGTGAGGGACTGAGGGTGAGCTCAACTCTCAGAAGTAAGATGCTTTTGGACAATGCGTTCAGCTACATTCTCACGTATGGAACTTAGTATGTAGCACCAATCTACCACACGAATTACTAGGCAATCGCTGGAATGAGCTTGGAGGCACTAGTCTTGTTTGCCGGGAGATTCCAATTACCTCTCCCAACACTTCCGTCAAACAGCGAGGCTAGGCCTTTTAGAAGTGAAAGGAACCAGCAGGCTGGATGGGGAGGTACAGGCCTTAAGCTCAACTCTCAGAAGTGTGTATGCAGGGGAGACAGATGTCTGTTACCCACTCTGACATGGGAGTTGGAAACTAGCTACACTCTGATTGAAGAAGGCCATTGGAAATCGCTGTATTCAACTCAGATACACGGGAGTTCAGGCCCAATGCTTACACACGCTTTTCCCACAAACTATCCCAGCCACTAACAGAAAGAGGTTAGCAGGTAAGTCTACAGTCAGGCAGGATGCGGGAGGGTCCTCCCCTGTCCTCAGCTCTCACAGGGAAGCATGCCTAGAAGCCAGCTCTCAACTAGCTGCATTCTTATGACAGTGTGAAGGTAGCAGTATTCTGAGTAAGGAGGTTCCCAGATTACCACTCTACTGCACCTGGAGATACCCTCCAGGTCTGCATTGTTAACTTGCGTCTCAGAAGCCTCTGGCAAACGTCTCTGGTGAAGACGTGCGAAACTCACTCTGCAGGCAGTGTGGAACTGTGAGGGACTGAGGGTGAGCTCAACTCTCAGCAGTAAGATGATTTTGGACAAGGCGTTCAGCTACCTTCTCACATATGGAACTTAGTATGTAGCACCAGTCTACCCCAGGAATTACTGGGAAATCGCTGGATTGAGCTTGGTGGCACTAGTCTTGTGTGCCGGGAGATTCCAGTTACCTCTCCCAACACTTCGGTGAAGCAGCGAGCCTAGGCCTTTTGGAAGCGAAAGGTAGCTGCAGGCAGGAGGTAGGGTTACAGGCCATAAGCTCAACTCTCAGAAGTGGGTACGCAGGGGAGGCAGATGTCTGCTACCCACTCCGACATGCGAGGGGGAACCTAGCTACACTCTGATGAAGAAGGACTTTGGAAATCGCTGTATTCAACTCAGATACACGTGGGTTCAGGCACAACGATTCCACATGCTTTTCTCACAACCTTTCCCTGCCACTAACATGAGGACGTTAGCAGCTCCTTCTACAGTCAAGCAGGATGCGGGAGGGTTGTGCCCTGTCCTTAGCTCTCACAGGGAAGCATGCCTTGAAGCCAGCTGTCAACTAGCTGCATACTTATGGCAGGGTGAAGGTAGCAGTATTCTGAGACAGGAGGTTCCCAGATTACCACTCTACTGCACCTGGAGATACCCTCCAGGTCTGCATTGTTAACTTGCGTCTCAGAAGCCTCTGGCAAACGTCTCTGGTGAAGACGTCCGAAACTCACTCTGAAGGCAGTGTGGAACTGTGAGGGACTGAGAGTGAGCTCAACTCTCAGAAGTAAGATGTTTTTGGACAAGGCGTTCAACTACCTACTCACGTATGGAACTTAGTATGTCACACCAGTCTTCCACAGGAATTACTAGGAAATCGCTGGATTGAGCTTGGAGGCACTCTTCTTGTGTGCCGGGAGACTCCAATTACCTCTCCCAACACTTCCGTCAAACAGCGAACCTAGGCCTTTTAGAAATGAAAGGAACCAGCAGGCTGGATGGGGAGGTACAGGCCTTAAGCTCAACTCTCAGAAGTGTGTATGCAGGGGAGACAGATGTCTGCTACCCACTCTGACATGGGAGTTGGAAACTAGCTACACTCTGATTGAAGAAGGCCATTGGATATCGCTGTATTCAACTCAGATACACAGGAGTTCAGGCCCAATGCTTACACATGCTTTCTCCAAAACCTCTCTCAGCCACTAAATTTAGGATGTTAGCAGCTACGCCTACAGTCAGGCAGGATGCGTGAGGGTTCTGCCCTGTCCTCAGCACTCCCAGGAAAGCATGCCTAGAAGCCAGCTCTCAACTAGCTGCATTCTTATGGCAGTGTGAAGGTAGCAGTATTCTGAGTCAGGAGGTTCCAAGATTACCACTCTACTGCACCTGGAGATACCCTCCAGGTCTGCATTGTTAACTTGCGTCTCAGAAGCCTGTGGCAAACGTCTCTGGTGAAGACCTGCGAAACTCACTCTGCAGGCAGTGTGGAACTGTGAGGGACTGAGGGTGAGCTCAACTTTCAGAAGTAAGATGCTTTTGGACAAGGCGTTCACCTTCCTTCTCACTTATGGAACTTAGTATGTAGCACCAGTCTACCACAGGAATTACTAGGAAATCGCTGGATTCAGCTTGGAGGCACTAGTCTTGTTTGCCGGGAGATTCCAATTACCTCTCCCAACACTTCCGTCAAACAGCGAGGCTAGGCCTTTTAGAAGTGAAAGGAACCAGCAGGCTGGATGGGGAGGTACAGGCCTTAAGCTCAACTCTCAGAAGTGTGTATGCAGGGGAGACAGATGTCTGTTACCCACTCTGACATGGGAGTTGGAAACTAGCTACACTCTGATTGAAGAAGGCCATTGGAAATCGCTGTATTCAACTCAGATACACAGGAGTTCAGGCCCAATGCTTAAACATGCTTTTCCCGCAACCTCTCTCAGCCACTAACATTAGGATGTTAGCAGCTGCGCCTACAGTCAGGCAGGATGCGGGAGGGTTCTGCCCTGTCCTCAGCACTCCCAGGGAAGCATGCCTAGAAGCCAGCTCTCAACTAGCTGCATTCTTATGACAGTGTGAAGGTAGCAGTATTCTGACTAAGGTGGTTCCGAGATTACCACTCTACTGCACCTGGAGATACCCTCCAGGTCTGCATTGTTAACTTGCGTCTCAGAATCCTGTGGCAAACGTCTCTGGTGAAGACGTGTGAAACTCACTCTGCAGGCAGTGTGGAACTGTGAGGAACTGAGGCGGAGCTCAACTCTCAGCAGTAAGATGATTGTGGACAAGGCGTTCAGCTATCTTCTCACATATGGAACTTAGTATGTAGCACCAGTCTACCCCAGGAATTACTGGGAAATCGCTGGATTGAGCTTGGAGGCACTAGTCTTGTGTGCCGGGAGATTCCAGTTACCTCTCCCAACACTTCGGTGAAGCAGCGAGCCTAGGCCTTTTGGAAGCGAAAGGTAGCTGCAGGCAGGAGGTAGGGTTACAGGCCATAAGCTCAACTCTCAGAAGTGGGTATGCAGGGGAGGCAGATGTCTGCTACCCACTCGGACATGCGAGGGGGAACCTAGCTACACTCTGATGAAGAAGGACTTTGGAAATCGCTGTATTCAACTCAGATACACGTGGGTTCAGGCACAACGATTCCACATGCTTTTCTCACAACCTTTCCCTGCCACTAACATGAGGACGTTAGCAGCTCCTTCTACAGTCAAGCAGGATGCGGGAGGGTTGTGCCCTGTCCTTAGCTCTCACAGGGAAGCATGCCTTGAAGCCAGCTGTCAACTAGCTGCATACTTATGGCAGGGTGAAGGTAGCAGTATTCTGAGACAGGAGGTTCCCAGATTACCACTCTACTGCACCTGGAGATACCCTCCAGGTCTGCATTGTTAACTTGCGTCTCAGAAGCCTCTGGCAAACGTCTCTGGTGAAGACGTCCGAAACTCACTCTGCAGGCAGTGTGGAACTGTGAGGGACTGAGGGTGAGCTCAACTCTCAGAAGTAAGATGTTTTTGGACAAGGCGTTCAACTACCTACTCACGTATGGAACTTAGTATGTAGCACCAGTCTACACCAGGAATTACTAGGAAATCGCTTGATTGAGCTTGGAGGCACTCGTCTTGTGTGCCGGGAGATTCCAGTTACCTCTCCCAACACTTGCGTCAAGCAGCGAACCTAGGCATTTTGGAAGCGAAAGGTAGCGGCAGGCAGGATGTTGGGTTACAGGCCATAAGCTCAACTCTCAGAAGTGTGTATGCATGGGTGGCAGATGTCTGCTACCCACTCGGACATGGGAGTTGGAACCTAGCTACACTCCTATTGAAGAAGGATGTTGGAAATCGCTGTATTCAACTCAGATACACGGGAGTTCAGGCCCAATGCTTACACATGCTTTTCCCACAAACTATCCCAGCCACTAACAAAAAGAGGTTAGCAGGTAAGTCTACAGTCAGGCAGGATGCGGGAGGGTCCTGCCCTGTCCTCAGCTCTCACAGGGAAGCATGCCTTGAAGCCAGCTCTCAACTAGCTGCATTCTTATGACAGTGTGAAGGTAGCAGTATTCTGAGTAAGGTGGTTCCGAGATTACCACTCTACTGCACCTGGAGATACCCTCCAGGTCTGCATTGTTAACTTGCGTCTCAGAAGCCTCTGGCAAACGTCTCTGGTGAAGACCTGCGAAACTCACTCTGCAGGCAGTGTGGAACTGTGAGGGACTGAGGGTGAGCTCAACTCTCAGAAGTAAGATGCTTTTGGACAAGGCGTTCAGCTACATTCTCACGTATGGAACTTAGTATGTAGCACCAGTCTACCACACGAATTACTAGGCAATCGCTGGAATGAGCTTGGAGGCACTAGTCTTGTTTGCCGGGAGATTCCAATTACCTCTCCCAACACTTCCGTCAAACAGCGAGGCTAGGCCTTTTAGAAGTGAAAGGAACCAGCAGGCTGGATGGGGAGGTACAGGCCTTAAGCTCAACTCTCAGAAGTGTGTATGCAGGGGAGACAGATGTCTGTTACCCACTCTGACATGGGAGTTGGAAACTAGCTACACTCTGATTGAAGAAGGCCATTGGAAATCGCTGTATTCAACTCAGATACACGGGAGTTCAGGCCCAATGCTTACACACGCTTTTCCCACAAACTATCCCAGCCACTAACAGAAAGAGGTTAGCAGGTAAGTCTACAGTCAGGCAGGATGCGGGAGGGTCCTCCCCTGTCCTCAGCTCTCACAGGGAAGCATGCCTAGAAGCCAGCTCTCAACTAGCTGCATTCTTATGACAGTGTGAAGGTAGCAGTATTCTGAGTAAGGAGGTTCCCAGATTACCACTCTACTGCACCTGGAGATACCCTCCAGGTCTGCATTGTTAACTTGCGTCTCAGAAGCCTCTGGCAAACGTCTCTGGTGAAGACGTGCGAAACTCACTCTGCAGGCAGTGTGGAACTGTGAGGGACTGAGGGTGAGCTCAACTCTCAGCAGTAAGATGATTTTGGACAAGGCGTTCAGCTACCTTCTCACATATGGAACTTAGTATGTAGCACCAGTCTACCCCAGGAATTACTGGGAAATCGCTGGATTGAGCTTGGTGGCACTAGTCTTGTGTGCCGGGAGATTCCAGTTACCTCTCCCAACACTTCGGTGAAGCAGCGAGCCTAGGCCTTTTGGAAGCGAAAGGTAGCTGCAGGCAGGAGGTAGGGTTACAGGCCATAAGCTCAACTCTCAGAAGTGGGTATGCAGGGGAGGCAGATGTCTGCTACCCAGTCCGACATGCGAGGGGGAACCTAGCTACACTCTGATGAAGAAGGACTTTGGAAATCGCTGTATTCAACTCAGATACACGTGGGTTCAGGCACAACGATTCCACATGCTTTTCTCACAACCTTTCCCTGCCACTAACATGAGGACGTTAGCAGCTCCTTCTACAGTCAAGCAGGATGCGGGAGGGTTGTGCCCTGTCCTTAGCTCTCACAGGGAAGCATGCTTTGAAGCCAGCTGTCAACTAGCTGCATACTTATGGCAGGGTGAAGGTAGCAGTATTCTGAGACAGGAGGTTCCCAGATTACCACTCTACTGCACCTGGAGATACCCTCCAGGTCTGCATTGTTAACTTGCGTCTCAGAAGCCTCTGGCAAACGTCTCTGGTGAAGACGTCCGAAACTCACTCTGAAGGCAGTGTGGAACTGTGAGGGACTGAGGGTGAGCTCAACTCTCAGAAGTAAGATGTTTTTGGACAAGGCGTTCAACTACCTACTCACGTATGGAACTTAGTATGTCACACCAGTCTTCCACAGGAATTACTAGGAAATCGCTGGATTGAGCTTGGAGGCACTCTTCTTGTGTGCCGGGAGACTCCAATTACCTCTCCCAACACTTCCGTCAAACAGCGAACCTAGGCCTTTTAGAAATGAAAGGAACCAGCAGGCTGGATGGGGAGGTACAGGCCTTAAGCTCAACTCTCAGAAGTGTGTATGCAGGGGAGACAGATGTCTGCTACCCACTCTGACATGGGAGTTGGAAACTAGCTACACTCTGATTGAAGAAGGCCATTGGATATCGCTGTATTCAACTCAGATACACAGGAGTTCAGGCCCAATGCTTACACATGCTTTCTCCAAAACCTCTCTCAGCCACTAAATTTAGGATGTTAGCAGCTACGCCTACAGTCAGGCAGGATGCGTGAGGGTTCTGCCCTGTCCTCAGCACTCCCAGGAAAGCATGCCTAGAAGCCAGCTCTCAACTAGCTGCATTCTTATGGCAGTGTGAAGGTAGCAGTATTCTGAGTCAGGAGGTTCCAAGATTACCACTCTACTGCACCTGGAGATACCCTCCAGGTCTGCATTGTTAACTTGCGTCTCAGAAGCCTGTGGCAAACGTCTCTGGTGAAGACCTGCGAAACTCACTCTGCAGGCAGTGTGGAACTGTGAGGGACTGAGGGTGAGCTCAACTTTCAGAAGTAAGATGCTTTTGGACAAGGCGTTCACCTTCCTTCTCACTTATGGAACTTAGTATGTAGCACCAGTCTACCACAGGAATTACTAGGAAATCGCTGGATTCAGCTTGGAGGCACTAGTCTTGTTTGCCGGGAGATTCCAATTACCTCTCCCAACACTTCCGTCAAACAGCGAGGCTAGGCCTTTTAGAAGTGAAAGGAACCAGCAGGCTGGATGGGGAGGTACAGGCCTTAAGCTCAACTCTCAGAAGTGTGTATGCAGGGGAGACAGATGTCTGTTACCCACTCTGACATGGGAGTTGGAAACTAGCTACACTCTGATTGAAGAAGGCCATTGGAAATCGCTGTATTCAACTCAGATACACAGGAGTTCAGGCCCAATGCTTAAACATGCTTTTCCCGCAACCTCTCTCAGCCACTAACATTAGGATGTTAGCAGCTGCGCCTACAGTCAGGCAGGATGCGGGAGGGTTCTGCCCTGTCCTCAGAACTCCCAGGGAAGCATGCCTAGAAGCCAGCTCTCAACTAGCTGCATTCTTATGACAGTGTGAAGGTAGCAGTATTCTGACTAAGGTGGTTCCGAGATTACCACTCTACTGCACCTGGAGATACCCTCCAGGTCTGCATTGTTAACTTGCGTCTCAGAGGCCTGTGGCAAACGTCTCTGGTGAAGACGTGTGAAACTCACTCTGCAGGCAGTGTGGAACTGTGAGGAACTGAGGCGGAGCTCAACTCTCAGCAGTAAGATGATTGTGGACAAGGCGTTCAGCTATCTTCTCACATATGGAACTTAGTATGTAGCACCAGTCTACCCCAGGAATTACTGGGAAATCGCTGGATTGAGCTTGGAGGCACTAGTCTTGTGTGCCGGGAGATTCCAGTTACCTCTCCCAACACTTCGGTGAAGCAGCGAGCCTAGGCCTTTTGGAAGCGAAAGGTAGCTGCAGGCAGGAGGTAGGGTTACAGGCCATAAGCTCAACTCTCAGAAGTGGGTATGCAGGGGAGGCAGATGTCTGCTACCCACTCCGACATGCGAGGGGGAACCTAGCTACACTCTGATGAAGAAGGACTTTGGAAATCGCTGTATTCAACTCAGATACACGTGGGTTCAGGCACAACGATTCCACATGCTTTTCTCACAACCTTTCCCTGCCACTAACATGAGGACGTTAGCAGCTCCTTCTACAGTCAAGCAGGATGCGGGAGGGTTGTGCCCTGTCCTTAGCTCTCACAGGGAAGCATGCCTTGAAGCCAGCTGTCAACTAGCTGCATACTTATGGCAGGGTGAAGGTAGCAGTATTCTGAGACAGGAGGTTCCCAGATTACCACTCTACTGCACCTGGAGATACCCTCCAGGTCTGCATTGTTAACTTGCGTCTCAGAAGCCTCTGGCAAACGTCTCTGGTGAAGACGTCCGAAACTCACTCTGCAGGCAGTGTGGAACTGTGAGGGACTGAGGCTGAGCTCAACTCTCAGAAGTAAGATGTTTTTGGACAAGGCGTTCAACTACCTACTCACGTATGGAACTTAGTATGTAGCACCAGTCTACCCCAGGAATTACTAGGAAATCGCTTGATTGAGCTTGGAGGCACTCGTCTTGTGTGCCGGGAGATTCAAGTTACCTCTCCCAACACTTGCGTCAAGCAGCGAACCTAGGCATTTTGGAAGCGAAAGGTAGCGGCAGGCAGGATGTTGGGTTACAGGCCATAAGCTCAACTCTCAGAAGTGTGTATGCATGGGTGGCAGATGTCTGCTACCCACTCGGACATGGGAGTTGGAACCTAGCTACACTCCTATTGAAGAAGGACTTTGGAAATCGCTGTATTCAACTCAGATACACGGGAGTTCAGGCCCAATGCTTACACATGCTTTTCCCACAAACTATCCCAGCCACTAACAAAAAGAGGTTAGCAGGTAAGTCTACAGTCAGGCAGGATGCGGGAGGGTCCTGCCCTGTCCTCAGCTCTCACAGGGAAGCATGCCTTGAAGCCAGCTCTCAACTAGCTGCATTCTTATGACAGTGTGAAGGTAGCAGTATTCTGAGTAAGGTGGTTCCGAGATTACCACTCTACTGCACCTGGAGATACCCTCCAGGTCTGCATTGTTAACTTGCGTCTCAGAAGCCTCTGGCAAACGTCTCTGGTGAAGACCTGCGAAACTCACTCTGCAGGCAGTGTGGAACTGTGAGGGACTGAGGGTGAGCTCAACTCTCAGAAGTAAGATGCTTTTGGACAAGGCGTTCAGCTACATTCTCACGTATGGAACTTAGTATGTAGCACCAGTCTACCACACGAATTACTAGGCAATCGCTGGAATGAGCTTGGAGGCACTAGTCTTGTTTGCCGGGAGATTCCAATTACCTCTCCCAACACTTCCGTCAAACAGCGAGGCTAGGCCTTTTAGAAGTGAAAGGAACCAGCAGGCTGGATGGGGAGGTACAGGCCTTAAGCTCAACTCTCAGAAGTGTGTATGCAGGGGAGACAGATGTCTGTTACCCACTCTGACATGGGAGTTGGAAACTAGCTACACTCTGATTGAAGAAGGCCATTGGAAATCGCTGTATTCAACTCAGATACACGGGAGTTCAGGCCCAATGCTTACACACGCTTTTCCCACAAACTATCCCAGCCACTAACAGAAAGAGGTTAGCAGGTAAGTCTACAGTCAGGCAGGATGCGGGAGGGTCCTCCCCTGTCCTCAGCTCTCACAGGGAAGCATGCCTAGAAGCCAGCTCTCAACTAGCTGCATTCTTATGACAGTGTGAAGGTAGCAGTATTCTGAGTAAGGAGGTTCCCAGATTACCACTCTACTGCACCTGGAGATACCCTCCAGGTCTGCATTGTTAACTTGCGTCTCAGAAGCCTCTGGCAAACGTCTCTGGTGAAGACGTGCGAAACTCACTCTGCAGGCAGTGTGGAACTGTGAGGGACTGAGGGTGAGCTCAACTCTCAGCAGTAAGATGATTTTGGACAAGGCGTTCAGCTACCTTCTCACATATGGAACTTAGTATGTAGCACCAGTCTACCCCAGGAATTACTGGGAAATCGCTGGATTGAGCTTGGTGGCACTAGTCTTGTGTGCCGGGAGATTCCAGTTACCTCTCCCAACACTTCGGTGAAGCAGCGAGCCTAGGCCTTTTGGAAGCGAAAGGTAGCTGCAGGCAGGAGGTAGGGTTACAGGCCATAAGCTCAACTCTCAGAAGTGGGTATGCAGGGGAGGCAGATGTCTGCTACCCACTCCGACATGCGAGGGGGAACCTAGCTACACTCTGATGAAGAAGGACTTTGGAAATCGCTGTATTCAACTCAGATACACGTGGGTTCAGGCACAACGATTCCACATGCTTTTCTCACAACCTTTCCCTGCCACTAACATGAGGACGTTAGCAGCTCCTTCTACAGTCAAGCAGGATGCGGGAGGGTTGTGCCCTGTCCTTAGCTCTCACAGGGAAGCATGCTTTGAAGCCAGCTGTCAACTAGCTGCATACTTATGGCAGGGTGAAGGTAGCAGTATTCTGAGACAGGAGGTTCCCAGATTACCACTCTACTGCACCTGGAGATACCCTCCAGGTCTGCATTGTTAACTTGCGTCTCAGAAGCCTCTGGCAAACGTCTCTGGTGAAGACGTCCGAAACTCACTCTGAAGGCAGTGTGGAACTGTGAGGGACTGAGGGTGAGCTCAACTCTCAGAAGTAAGATGTTTTTGGACAAGGCGTTCAACTACCTACTCACGTATGGAACTTAGTATGTCACACCAGTCTTCCACAGGAATTACTAGGAAATCGCTGGATTGAGCTTGGAGGCACTCTTCTTGTGTGCCGGGAGACTCCAATTACGTCTCCCAACACTTCCGTCAAACAGCGAACCTAGGCCTTTTAGAAATGAAAGGAACCAGCAGGCTGGATGGGGAGGTACAGGCCTTAAGCTCAACTCTCAGAAGTGTGTATGCAGGGGAGACAGATGTCTGCTACCCACTCTGACATGGGAGTTGGAAACTAGCTACACTCTGATTGAAGAAGGCCATTGGATATCGCTGTATTCAACTCAGATACACAGGAGTTCAGGCCCAATGCTTACACATGCTTTCTCCAAAACCTCTCTCAGCCACTAAATTTAGGATGTTAGCAGCTACGCCTACAGTCAGGCAGGATGCGTGAGGGTTCTGCCCTGTCCTCAGCACTCCCAGGAAAGCATGCCTAGAAGCCAGCTCTCAACTAGCTGCATTCTTATGGCAGTGTGAAGGTAGCAGTATTCTGAGTCAGGAGGTTCCAAGATTACCACTCTACTGCACCTGGAGATACCCTCCAGGTCTGCATTGTTAACTTGCGTCTCAGAAGCCTGTGGCAAACGTCTCTGGTGAAGACCTGCGAAACTCACTCTGCAGGCAGTGTGGAACTGTGAGGGACTGAGGGTGAGCTCAACTTTCAGAAGTAAGATGCTTTTGGACAAGGCGTTCACCTTCCTTCTCACTTATGGAACTTAGTATGTAGCACCAGTCTACCACAGGAATTACTAGGAAATCGCTGGATTCAGCTTGGAGGCACTAGTCTTGTTTGCCGGGAGATTCCAATTACCTCTCCCAACACTTCCGTCAAACAGCGAGGCTAGGCCTTGTAGAAGTGAAAGGAACCAGCAGGCTGGATGGGGAGGTACAGGCCTTAAGCTCAACTCTCAGAAGTGTGTATGCAGGGGAGACAGATGTCTGTTACCCACTCTGACATGGGAGTTGGAAACTAGCTACACTCTGATTGAAGAAGGCCATTGGAAATCGCTGTATTCAACTCAGATACACAGGAGTTCAGGCCCAATGCTTAAACATGCTTTTCCCGCAACCTCTCTCAGCCACTAACATTAGGATGTTAGCAGCTGCGCCTACAGTCAGGCAGGATGCGGGAGGGTTCTGCCCTGTCCTCAGCACTCCCAGGGAAGCATGCCTAGAAGCCAGCTCTCAACTAGCTGCATTCTTATGACAGTGTGAAGGTAGCAGTATTCTGACTAAGGTGGTTCCGAGATTACCACTCTACTGCACCTGGAGATACCCTCCAGGTCTGCATTGTTAACTTGCGTCTCAGAAGCCTGTGGCAAACGTCTCTGGTGAAGACGTGTGAAACTCACTCTGCAGGCAGTGTGGAACTGTGAGGAACTGAGGCGGAGCTCAACTCTCAGCAGTAAGATGATTGTGGACAAGGCGTTCAGCTATCTTCTCACATATGGAACTTAGTATGTAGCACCAGTCTACCCCAGGAATTACTGGGAAATCGCTGGATTGAGCTTGGAGGCACTAGTCTTGTGTGCCGGGAGATTCCAGTTACCTCTCCCAACACTTCGGTGAAGCAGCGAGCCTAGGCCTTTTGGAAGCGAAAGGTAGCTGCAGGCAGGAGGTAGGGTTACAGGCCATAAGCTCAACTCTCAGAAGTGGGTATGCAGGGGAGGCAGATGTCTGCTACCCACTCCGACATGCGAGGGGGAACCTAGCTACACTCTGATGAAGAAGGACTTTGGAAATCGCTGTATTCAACTCAGATACACGTGGGTTCAGGCACAACGATTCCACATGCTTTTCTCACAACCTTTCCCTGCCACTAACATGAGGACGTTAGCAGCTCCTTCTACAGTCAAGCAGGATGCGGGAGGGTTGTGCCCTGTCCTTAGCTCTCACAGGGAAGCATGCCTTGAAGCCAGCTGTCAACTAGCTGCATACTTATGGCAGGGTGAAGGTAGCAGTATTCTGAGACAGGAGGTTCCCAGATTACCACTCTACTGCACCTGGAGATACCCTCCAGGTCTGCATTGTTAACTTGCGTCTCAGAAGCCTCTGGCAAACGTCTCTGGTGAAGACGTCCGAAACTCACTCTGCAGGCAGTGTGGAACTGTGAGGGACTGAGGGTGAGCTCAACTCTCAGAAGTAAGATGTTTTTGGACAAGGCGTTCAACTACCTACTCACGTATGGAACTTAGTATGTAGCACCAGTCTACCCCAGGAATTACTAGGAAATCGCTTGATTGAGCTTGGAGGCACTCGTCTTGTGTGCCGGGAGATTCAAGTTACCTCTCCCAACACTTGCGTCAAGCAGCGAACCTAGGCATTTTGGAAGCGAAAGGTAGCGGCAGGCAGGATGTTGGGTTACAGGCCATAAGCTCAACTCTCAGAAGTGTGTATGCATGGGTGGCAGATGTCTGCTACCCACTCGGACATGGGAGTTGGAACCTAGCTACACTCCTATTGAAGAAGGACTTTGGAAATCGCTGTATTCAACTCAGATACACGGGAGTTCAGGCCCAATGCTTACACATGCTTTTCCCACAAACTATCCCAGCCACTAACAAAAAGAGGTTAGCAGGTAAGTCTACAGTCAGGCAGGATGCGGGAGGGTCCTGCCCTGTCCTCAGCTCTCACAGGGAAGCATGCCTTGAAGCCAGCTCTCAACTAGCTGCATTCTTAAGACAGTGTGAAGGTAGCAGTATTCTGAGTAAGGTGGTTCCGAGATTACCACTCTACTGCACCTGGAGATACCCTCCAGGTCTGCATTGTTAACTTGCGTCTCAGAAGCCTCTGGCAAACGTCTCTGGTGAAGACCTGCGAAACTCACTCTGCAGGCAGTGTGGAACTGTGAGTGACTGAGGGTGAGCTCAACTCTCAGAAGTAAGATGCTTTTGGACAAGGCGTTCAGCTACATTCTCACGTATGGAACTTAGTATGTAGCACCAGTCTACCACACGAATTACTAGGCAATCGCTGGAATGAGCTTGGAGGCACTAGTCTTGTTTGCCGGGAGATTCCAATTACCTCTCCCAACACTTCCGTCAAACAGCGAGGCTAGGCCTTTTAGAAGTGAAAGGAACCAGCAGGCTGGATGGGGAGGTACAGGCCTTAAGCTCAACTCTCAGAAGTGTGTATGCAGGGGAGACAGATGTCTGTTACCCACTCTGACATGGGAGTTGGAAACTAGCTACACTCTGATTGAAGAAGGCCATTGGAAATCGCTGTATTCAACTCAGATACACGGGAGTTCAGGCCCAATGCTTACACACGCTTTTCCCACAAACTATCCCAGCCACTAACAGAAAGAGGTTAGCAGGTAAGTCTACAGTCAGGCAGGATGCGGGAGGGTCCTCCCCTGTCCTCAGCTCTCACAGGGAAGCATGCCTAGAAGCCAGCTCTCAACTAGCTGCATTCTTATGACAGTGTGAAGGTAGCAGTATTCTGAGTAAGGAGGTTCCCAGATTACCACTCTACTGCACCTGGAGATACCCTCCAGGTCTGCATTGTTAACTTGCGTCTCAGAAGCCTCTGGCAAACGTCTCTGGTGAAGACGTGCGAAACTCACTCTGCAGGCAGTGTGGAACTGTGAGGGACTGAGGGTGAGCTCAACTCTCAGCAGTAAGATGATTTTGGACAAGGCGTTCAGCTACCTTCTCACATATGGAACTTAGTATGTAGCACCAGTCTACCCCAGGAATTACTGGGAAATCGCTGGATTGAGCTTGGTGGCACTAGTCTTGTGTGCCGGGAGATTCCAGTTACCTCTCCCAACACTTCGGTGAAGCAGCGAGCCTAGGCCTTTTGGAAGCGAAAGGTAGCTGCAGGCAGGAGGTAGGGTTACAGGCCATAAGCTCAACTCTCAGAAGTGGGTATGCAGGGGAGGCAGATGTCTGCTACCCACTCCGACATGCGAGGGGGAACCTAGCTACACTCTGATGAAGAAGGACGTTGGAAATCGCTGTATTCAACTCAGATACACGTGGGTTCAGGCACAACGATTCCACATGCTTTTCTCACAACCTTTCCCTGCCACTAACATGAGGACGTTAGCAGCTCCTTCTACAGTCAAGCAGGATGCGGGAGGGTTGTGCCCTGTCCTTAGCTCTCACAGGGAAGCATGCCTTGAAGCCAGCTGTCAACTAGCTGCATACTTATGGCAGGGTGAAGGTAGCAGTATTCTGAGACAGGAGGTTCCCAGATTACCACTCTACTGCACCTGGAGATACCCTCCAGGTCTGCATTGTTAACTTGCGTCTCAGAAGCCTCTGGCAAACGTCTCTGGTGAAGACGTCCGAAACTCACTCTGAAGGCAGTGTGGAACTGTGAGGGACTGAGGGTGAGCTCAACTCTCAGAAGTAAGATGTTTTTGGACAAGGCGTTCAACTACCTACTCACGTATGGAACTTAGTATGTCACACCAGTCTTCCACAGGAATTACTAGGAAATCGCTGGATTGAGCTTGGAGGCACTCTTCTTGTGTGCCGGGAGACTCCAATTACCTCTCCCAACACTTCCGTCAAACAGCGAACCTAGGCCTTTTAGAAATGAAAGGAACCAGCAGGCTGGATGGGGAGGTACAGGCCTTAAGCTCAACTCTCAGAAGTGTGTATGCAGGGGAGACAGATGTCTGCTACCCACTCTGACATGGGAGTTGGAAACTAGCTACACTCTGATTGAAGAAGGCCATTGGATATCGCTGTATTCAACTCAGATACACAGGAGTTCAGGCCCAATGCTTACACATGCTTTCTCCAAAACCTCTCTCAGCCACTAAATTTAGGATGTTAGCAGCTACGCCTACAGTCAGGCAGGATGCGTGAGGGTTCTGCCCTGTCCTCAGCACTCCCAGGAAAGCATGCCTAGAAGCCAGCTCCAACTAGCTGCATTCTTATGGCAGTGTGAAGGTAGCAGTATTCTGAGACAGGAGGTTCCCAGATTACCACTCTACTGCACCTGGAGATACCCTCCAGGTCTGCATTGTTAACTTGCGTCTCAGAAGCCTCTGGCAAACGTCTCTGGTGAAGACCTGCGAAACTCACTCTGCAGGCAGTGTGGAACTGTGAGGGACTGAGGGTGAGCTCAACTTTCAGAAGTAAGATGCTTTTGGACAAGGCGTTCACCTTCCTTCTCACTTATGGAACTTAGTATGTAGCACCAGTCTACCACAGGAATTACTAGGAAATCGCTGGATTCAGCTTGGAGGCACTAGTCTTGTTTGCCGGGAGATTCCAATTACCTCTCCCAACACTTCCGTCAAACAGCGAGGCTAGGCCTTTTAGAAGTGAAAGGAACCAGCAGGCTGGATGGGGAGGTACAGGCCTTAAGCTCAACTCTCAGAAGTGTGTATGCAGGGGAGACAGATGTCTGTTACCCACTCTGACATGGGAGTTGGAAACTAGCTACACTCTGATTGAAGAAGGCCATTGGAAATCGCTGTATTCAACTCAGATACACAGGAGTTCAGGCCCAATGCTTAAACATGCTTTTCCCGCAACCTCTCTCAGCCACTAACATTAGGATGTTAGCAGCTGCGCCTACAGTCAGGCAGGATGCGGGAGGGTTCTGCCCTGTCCTCAGCACTCCCAGGGAAGCATGCCTAGAAGCCAGCTCTCAACTAGCTGCATTCTTATGACAGTGTGAAGGTAGCAGTATTCTGACTAAGGTGGTTCCGAGATTACCACTCTACTGCACCTGGAGATACCCTCCAGGTCTGCATTGTTAACTTGCGTCTCAGAAGCCTGTGGCAAACGTCTCTGGTGAAGACGTGTGAAACTCACTCTGCAGGCAGTGTGGAACTGTGAGGAACTGAGGCGGAGCTCAACTCTCAGCAGTAAGATGATTGTGGACAAGGCGTTCAGCTATCTTCTCACATATGGAACTTAGTATGTAGCACCAGTCTACCCCAGGAATTACTGGGAAATCGCTGGATTGAGCTTGGAGGCACTAGTCTTGTGTGCCGGGAGATTCCAGACACCTCTCCCAACACTTCGGTGAAGCAGCGAGCCTAGGCCTTTTGGAAGCGAAAGGTAGCTGCAGGCAGGAGGTAGGGTTACAGGCCATAAGCTCAACTCTCAGAAGTGGGTATGCAGGGGAGGCAGATGTCTGCTACCCACTCCGACATGCGAGGGGGAACCTAGCTACACTCTGATGAAGAAGGACTTTGGAAATCGCTGTATTCAACTCAGATACACGTGGGTTCAGGCACAACGATTCCACATGCTTTTCTCACAACCTTTCCCTGCCACTAACATGAGGACGTTAGCAGCTCCTTCTACAGTCAAGCAGGATGCGGGAGGGTTGTGCCCTGTCCTTAGCTCTCACAGGGAAGCATGCCTTGAAGCCAGCTGTCAACTAGCTGCATACTTATGGCAGGGTGAAGGTAGCAGTATTCTGAGACAGGAGGTTCCCAGATTACCACTCTACTGCACCTGGAGATACCCTCCAGGTCTGCATTGTTAACTTGCGTCTCAGAAGCCTCTGGCAAACGTCTCTGGTGAAGACGTCCGAAACTCACTCTGCAGGCAGTGTGGAACTGTGAGGGACTGAGGGTGAGCTCAACTCTCAGAAGTAAGATGTTTTTGGACAAGGCGTTCAACTACCTACTCACGTATGGAACTTAGTATGTAGCACCAGTCTACCCCAGGAATTACTAGGAAATCGCTTGATTGAGCTTGGAGGCACTCGTCTTGTGTGCCGGGAGATTCAAGTTACCTCTCCCAACACTTGCGTCAAGCAGCGAACCTAGGCATTTTGGAAGCGAAAGGTAGCGGCAGGCAGGATGTTGGGTTACAGGCCATAAGCTCAACTCTCAGAAGTGTGTATGCATGGGTGGCAGATGTCTGCTACCCACTCGGACATGGGAGTTGGAACCTAGCTACACTCCTATTGAAGAAGGACTTTGGAAATCGCTGTATTCAACTCAGATACACGGGAGTTCAGGCCCAATGCTTACACATGCTTTTCCCACAAACTATCCCAGCCACTAACAAAAAGAGGTTAGCAGGTAAGTCTACAGTCAGGCAGGATGCGGGAGGGTCCTGCCCTGTCCTCAGCTCTCACAGGGAAGCATGCCTTGAAGCCAGCTCTCAACTAGCTGCATTCTTATGACAGTGTGAAGGTAGCAGTATTCTGAGTAAGGTGGTTCCGAGATTACCACTCTACTGCACCTGGAGATACCCTCCAGGTCTGCATCGTTAACTTGCGTCTCAGAAGCCTCTGGCAAACGTCTCTGGTGAAGACCTGCGAAACTCACTCTGCAGGCAGTGTGGAACTGTGAGGGACTGAGGGTGAGCTCAACTCTCAGAAGTAAGATGCTTTTGGACAAGGCGTTCAGCTACATTCTCACGTATGGAACTTAGTATGTAGCACCAGTCTACCACACGAATTACTAGGCAATCGCTGGAATGAGCTTGGAGGCACTAGTCTTGTTTGCCGGGAGATTCCAATTACCTCTCCCAACACTTCCGTCAAACAGCGAGGCTAGGCCTTTTAGAAGTGAAAGGAACCAGCAGGCTGGATGGGGAGGTACAGGCCTTAAGCTCAACTCTCAGAAGTGTGTATGCAGGGGAGACAGATGTCTGTTACCCACTCTGACATGGGAGTTGGAAACTAGCTACACTCTGATTGAAGAAGGCCATTGGAAATCGCTGTATTCAACTCAGATACACGGGAGTTCAGGCCCAATGCTTACACATGCTTTTCCCACAAACTATCCCAGCCACTAACAGAAAGAGGTTAGCAGGTAAGTCTACAGTCAGGCAGGATGCGGGAGGGTCCTCCCCTGTCCTCAGCTCTCACAGGGAAGCATGCCTAGAAGCCAGCTCTCAACTAGCTGCATTCTTATGACAGTGTGAAGGTAGCAGTATTCTGAGTAAGGAGGTTCCCAGATTACCACTCTACTGCACCTGGAGATACCCTCCAGGTCTGCATTGTTAACTTGCGTCTCAGAAGCCTCTGGCAAACGTCTCTGGTGAAGACCTGCGAAACTCACTCTGCAGGCAGTGTGGAACTGTGAGGGACTGAGGGTGAGCTCAACTCTCAGAAGTAAGATGCTTTTGGACAAGGAGTTCAGCTACATTCTCACGTATGGAACTTAGTATGTAGCACCAGTCTACCACACGAATTACTAGGAAATCGCTGGATTCAGCTTGGGGGCACTAGTCTTGTTTGCCGGGAGATTCCAATTACCTCTCCCAACACTTCCGTCAAACAGCGAGGCTAGGCCTTTTAGAAGTGAAAGGAACCAGCAGGCTGGATGGGGAGGTACAGGCCTTAAGCTCAACTCTCAGAAGTGTGTATGCAGGGGAGACAGATGTCTGTTACCCACTCTGACATGGGAGTTGGAAACTAGCTACACTCTGATTGAAGAAGGCCATTGGAAATCGCTGTATTCAACTCAGATACACGGGAGTTCAGGCCCAATGCTTACACACGCTTTTCCCACAAACTATCCCAGCCACTAACAGAAAGAGGTTAGCAGGTAAGTCTACAGTCAGGCAGGATGCGGGAGGGTCCTCCCCTGTCCTCACCTCTCACAGGGAAGCATGCCTAGAAGCCAGCTCTCAACTAGCTGCATTCTTATGACAGTGTGAAGGTAGCAGTATTCTGAGTAAGGAGGTTCCCAGATTACCACTCTACTGCACCTGGAGATACCCTCCAGGTCTGCATTGTTAACTTGCGTCTCAGAAGCCTCTGGCAAACGTCTCTGGTGAAGACGTGCGAAACTCACTCTGCAGGCAGTGTGGAACTGTGAGGGACTGAGGGTGAGCTCAACTCTCAGCAGTAAGATGATTTTGGACAAGGCGTTCAGCTACCTTCTCACATATGGAACTTAGTATGTAGCACCAGTCTACCCCAGGAATTACTGGGAAATCGCTGGATTGAGCTTGGTGGCACTAGTCTTGTGTGCCGGGAGATTCCAGTTACCTCTCCCAACACTTCGGTGAAGCAGCGAGCCTAGGCCTTTTGGAAGCGAAAGGTAGCTGCAGGCAGGAGGTAGGGTTACAGGCCATAAGCTCAACTCTCAGAAGTGGGTATGCAGGGGAGGCAGATGTCTGCTACCCACTCCGACATGCGAGGGGGAACCTAGCTACACTCTGATGAAGAAGGACGTTGGAAATCGCTGTATTCAACTCAGATACACGTGGGTTCAGGCACAACGATTCCACATGCTTTTCTCACAACCTTTCCCTGCCACTAACATGAGGACGTTAGCAGCTCCTTCTACAGTCAAGCAGGATGCGGGAGGGTTGTGCCCTGTCCTTAGCTCTCACAGGGAAGCATGCCTTGAAGCCAGCTGTCAACTAGCTGCATACTTATGGCAGGGTGAAGGTAGCAGTATTCTGAGACAGGAGGTTCCCAGATTACCACTCTACTGCACCTGGAGATACCCTCCAGGTCTGCATTGTTAACTTGCGTCTCAGAAGCCTCTGGCAAACGTCTCTGGTGAAGACGTCCGAAACTCACTCTGCAGGCAGTGTGGAACTGTGAGGGACTGAGGGTGAGCTCAACTCTCAGAAGTAAGATGTTTTTGGACAAGGCGTTCAACTACCTACTCACGTATGGAACTTAGTATGTAGCACCAGTCTACCCCAGGAATTACTAGGAAATCGCTTGATTGAGCTTGGAGGCACTCGTCTTGTGTGCCGGGAGATTCAAGTTACCTCTCCCAACACTTGCGTCAAGCAGCGAACCTAGGCATTTTGGAAGCGAAAGGTAGCGGCAGGCAGGATGTTGGGTTACAGGCCATAAGCTCAACTCTCAGAAGTGTGTATGCATGGGTGGCAGATGTCTGCTACCCACTCGGACATGGGAGTTGGAACCTAGCTACACTCCTATTGAAGAAGGACTTTGGAAATCGCTGTATTCAACTCAGATACACGGGAGTTCAGGCCCAATGCTTACACATGCTTTTCCCACAAACTATCCCAGCCACTAACAAAAAGAGGTTAGCAGGTAAGTCTACAGTCAGGCAGGATGCGGGAGGGTCCTGCCCTGTCCTCAGCTCTCACAGGGAAGCATGCCTTGAAGCCAGCTCTCAACTATCTGCATTCTTAAGACAGTGTGAAGGTAGCAGTATTCTGAGTAAGGTGGTTCCGAGATTACCACTCTACTGCACCTGGAGATACCCTCCAGGTCTGCATTGTTAACTTGCGTCTCAGAAGCCTCTGGCAAACGTCTCTGGTGAAGACCTGCGAAACTCACTCTGCAGGCAGTGTGGAACTGTGAGTGACTGAGGGTGAGCTCAACTCTCAGAAGTAAGATGCTTTTGGACAAGGCGTTCAGCTACATTCTCACGTATGGAACTTAGTATGTAGCACCAGTCTACCACACGAATTACTAGGCAATCGCTGGAATGAGCTTGGAGGCACTAGTCTTGTTTGCCGGGAGATTCCAATTACCTCTCCCAACACTTCCGTCAAACAGCGAGGCTAGGCCTTTTAGAAGTGAAAGGAACCAGCAGGCTGGATGGGGAGGTACAGGCCTTAAGCTCAACTCTCAGAAGTGTGTATGCAGGGGAGACAGATGTCTGTTACCCACTCTGACATGGGAGTTGGAAACTAGCTACACTCTGATTGAAGAAGGCCATTGGAAATCGCTGTATTCAACTCAGATACACGGGAGTTCAGGCCCAATGCTTACACACGCTTTTCCCACAAACTATCCCAGCCACTAACAGAAAGAGGTTAGCAGGTAAGTCTACAGTCAGGCAGGATGCGGGAGGGTCCTCCCCTGTCCTCAGCTCTCACAGGGAAGCATGCCTAGAAGCCAGCTCTCAACTAGCTGCATTCTTATGACAGTGTGAAGGTAGCAGTATTCTGAGTAAGGAGGTTCCCAGATTACCACTCTACTGCACCTGGAGATACCCTCCAGGTCTGCATTGTTAACTTGCGTCTCAGAAGCCTCTGGCAAACGTCTCTGGTGAAGACGTGCGAAACTCACTCTGCAGGCAGTGTGGAACTGTGAGGGACTGAGGGTGAGCTCAACTCTCAGCAGTAAGATGATTTTGGACAAGGCGTTCAGCTACCTTCTCACATATGGAACTTAGTATGTAGCACCAGTCTACCCCAGGAATTACTGGGAAATCGCTGGATTGAGCTTGGTGGCACTAGTCTTGTGTGCCGGGAGATTCCAGTTACCTCTCCCAACACTTCGGTGAAGCAGCGAGCCTAGGCCTTTTGGAAGCGAAAGGTAGCTGCAGGCAGGAGGTAGGGTTACAGGCCATAAGCTCAACTCTCAGAAGTGGGTATGCAGGGGAGGCAGATGTCTGCTACCCACTCCGACATGCGAGGGGGAACCTAGCTACACTCTGATGAAGAAGGACGTTGGAAATCGCTGTATTCAACTCAGATACACGTGGGTTCAGGCACAACGATTCCACATGCTTTTCTCACAACCTTTCCCTGCCACTAACATGAGGACGTTAGCAGCTCCTTCTACAGTCAAGCAGGATGCGGGAGGGTTGTGCCCTGTCCTTAGCTCTCACAGGGAAGCATGCCTTGAAGCCAGCTGTCAACTAGCTGCATACTTATGGCAGGGTGAAGGTAGCAGTATTCTGAGACAGGAGGTTCCCAGATTACCACTCTACTGCACCTGGAGATACCCTCCAGGTCTGCATTGTTAACTTGCGTCTCAGAAGCCTCTGGCAAACGTCTCTGGTGAAGACGTCCGAAACTCACTCTGAAGGCAGTGTGGAACTGTGAGGGACTGAGGGTGAGCTCAACTCTCAGAAGTAAGATGTTTTTGGACAAGGCGTTCAACTACCTACTCACGTATGGAACTTAGTATGTCACACCAGTCTTCCACAGGAATTACTAGGAAATCGCTGGATTGAGCTTGGAGGCACTCTTCTTGTGTGCCGGGAGACTCCAATTACCTCTCCCAACACTTCCGTCAAACAGCGAACCTAGGCCTTTTAGAAATGAAAGGAACCAGCAGGCTGGATGGGGAGGTACAGGCCTTAAGCTCAACTCTCAGAAGTGTGTATGCAGGGGAGACAGATGTCTGCTACCCACTCTGACATGGGAGTTGGAAACTAGCTACACTCTGATTGAAGAAGGCCATTGGATATCGCTGTATTCAACTCAGATACACAGGAGTTCAGGCCCAATGCTTACACATGCTTTCTCCAAAACCTCTCTCAGCCACTAAATTTAGGATGTTAGCAGCCACGCCTACAGTCAGGCAGGATGCGGGAGGGTTCTGCCCTGTCCTCAGCACTCCCAGGAAAGCATGCCTAGAAGCCAGCTCCAACTAGCTGCATTCTTATGGCAGTGTGAAGGTAGCAGTATTCTGAGACAGGAGGTTCCCAGATTACCACTCTACTGCACCTGGAGATACCCTCCAGGTCTGCATTGTTAACTTGCGTCTCAGAAGCCTGTGGCAAACGTCTCTGGTGAAGACCTGCGAAACTCACTCTGCAGGCAGTGTGGAACTGTGAGGGACTGAGGGTGAGCTCAACTTTCAGAAGTAAGATGCTTTTGGACAAGGCGTTCACCTTCCTTCTCACTTATGGAACTTAGTATGTAGCACCAGTCTACCACAGGAATTACTAGGAAATCGCTGGATTCAGCTTGGAGGCACTAGTCTTGTTTGCCGGGAGATTCCAATTACCTCTCCCAACACTTCCGTCAAACAGCGAGGCTAGGCCTTTTAGAAGTGAAAGGAACCAGCAGGCTGGATGGGGAGGTACAGGCCTTAAGCTCAACTCTCAGAAGTGTGTATGCAGGGGAGACAGATGTCTGTTACCCACTCTGACATGGGAGTTGGAAACTAGCTACACTCTGATTGAAGAAGGCCATTGGAAATCGCTGTATTCAACTCAGATACACAGGAGTTCAGGCCCAATGCTTAAACATGCTTTTCCCGCAACCTCTCTCAGCCACTAACATTAGGATGTTAGCAGCTGCGCCTACAGTCAGGCAGGATGCGGGAGGGTTCTGCCCTGTCCTCAGCACTCCCAGGGAAGCATGCCTAGAAGCCAGCTCTCAACTAGCTGCATTCTTATGACAGTGTGAAGGTAGCAGTATTCTGACTAAGGTGGTTCCGAGATTACCACTCTACTGCACCTGGAGATACCCTCCAGGTCTGCATTGTTAACTTGCGTCTCAGAAGCCTGTGGCAAACGTCTCTGGTGAAGACGTGTGAAACTCACTCTGCAGGCAGTGTGGAACTGTGAGGAACTGAGGCGGAGCTCAACTCTCAGCAGTAAGATGATTGTGGACAAGGCGTTCAGCTATCTTCTCACATATGGAACTTAGTATGTAGCACCAGTCTACCCCAGGAATTACTGGGAAATCGCTGGATTGAGCTTGGAGGCACTAGTCTTGTGTGCCGGGAGATTCCAGTTACCTCTCCCAACACTTCGGTGAAGCAGCGAGCCTAGGCCTTTTGGAAGCGAAAGGTAGCTGCAGGCAGGAGGTAGGGTTACAGGCCATAAGCTCAACTCTCAGAAGTGGGTATGCAGGGGAGGCAGATGTCTGCTACCCACTCCGACATGCGAGGGGGAACCTAGCTACACTCTGATGAAGAAGGACTTTGGAAATCGCTGTATTCAACTCAGATACACGTGGGTTCAGGCACAACGATTCCACATGCTTTTCTCACAACCTTTCCCTGCCACTAACATGAGGACGTTAGCAGCTCCTTCTACAGTCAAGCAGGATGCGGGAGGGTTGTGCCCTGTCCTTAGCTCTCACAGGGAAGCATGCCTTGAAGCCAGCTGTCAACTAGCTGCATACTTATGTCAGGGTGAAGGTAGCAGTATTCTGAGACAGGAGGTTCCCAGATTACCACTCTACTGCACCTGGAGATACCCTCCAGGTCTGCATTGTTAACTTGCGTCTCAGAAGCCTCTGGCAAACGTCTCTGGTGAAGACGTCCGAAACTCACTCTGCAGGCAGTGTGGAACTGTGAGGGACTGAGGGTGAGCTCAACTCTCAGAAGTAAGATGTTTTTGGACAAGGCGTTCAACTACCTACTCACGTATGGAACTTAGTATGTAGCACCAGTCTACCCCAGGAATTACTAGGAAATCGCTTGATTGAGCTTGGAGGCACTCGTCTTGTGTGCCGGGAGATTCAAGTTACCTCTCCCAACACTTGCGTCAAGCAGCGAACCTAGGCATTTTGGAAGCGAAAGGTAGCGGCAGGCAGGATGTTGGGTTACAGGCCATAAGCTCAACTCTCAGAAGTGTGTATGCATGGGTGGCAGATGTCTGCTACCCACTCGGACATGGGAGTTGGAACCTAGCTACACTCCTATTGAAGAAGGACTTTGGAAATCGCTGTATTCAACTCAGATACACGGGAGTTCAGGCCCAATGCTTACACATGCTTTTCCCACAAACTATCCCAGCCACTAACAAAAAGAGGTTAGCAGGTAAGTCTACAGTCAGGCAGGATGCGGGAGGGTCCTGCCCTGTCCTCAGCTCTCACAGGGAAGCATGCCTTGAAGCCAGCTCTCAACTAGCTGCATTCTTAAGACAGTGTGAAGGTAGCAGTATTCTGAGTAAGGTGGTTCCGAGATTACCACTCTACTGCACCTGGAGATACCCTCCAGGTCTGCATTGTTAACTTGCGTCTCAGAAGCCTCTGGCAAACGTCTCTGGTGAAGACCTGCGAAACTCACTCTGCAGGCAGTGTGGAACTGTGAGTGACTGAGGGTGAGCTCAACTCTCAGAAGTAAGATGCTTTTGGACAAGGCGTTCAGCTACATTCTCACGTATGGAACTTAGTATGTAGCACCAGTCTACCACACGAATTACTAGGCAATCGCTGGAATGAGCTTGGAGGCACTAGTCTTGTTTGCCGGGAGATTCCAATTACCTCTCCCAACACTTCCGTCAAACAGCGAGGCTAGGCCTTTTAGAAGTGAAAGGAACCAGCAGGCTGGATGGGGAGGTACAGGCCTTAAGCTCAACTCTCAGAAGTGTGTATGCAGGGGAGACAGATGTCTGTTACCCACTCTGACATGGGAGTTGGAAACTAGCTACACTCTGATTGAAGAAGGCCATTGGAAATCGCTGTATTCAACTCAGATACACGGGAGTTCAGGCCCAATGCTTACACACGCTTTTCCCACAAACTATCCCAGCCACTAACAGAAAGAGGTTAGCAGGTAAGTCTACAGTCAGGCAGGATGCGGGAGGGTCCTCCCCTGTCCTCAGCTCTCACAGGGAAGCATGCCTAGAAGCCAGCTCTCAACTAGCTGCATTCTTATGACAGTGTGAAGGTAGCAGTATTCTGAGTAAGGAGGTTCCCAGATTACCACTCTACTGCACCTGGAGATACCCTCCAGGTCTGCATTGTTAACTTGCGTCTCAGAAGCCTCTGGCAAACGTCTCTGGTGAAGACGTGCGAAACTCACTCTGCAGGCAGTGTGGAACTGTGAGGGACTGAGGGTGAGCTCAACTCTCAGCAGTAAGATGATTTTGGACAAGGCGTTCAGCTACCTTCTCACATATGGAACTTAGTATGTAGCACCAGTCTACCCCAGGAATTACTGGGAAATCGCTGGATTGAGCTTGGTGGCACTAGTCTTGTGTGCCGGGAGATTCCAGTTACCTCTCCCAACACTTCGGTGAAGCAGCGAGCCTAGGCCTTTTGGAAGCGAAAGGTAGCTGCAGGCAGGAGGTAGGGTTACAGGCCATAAGCTCAACTCTCAGAAGTGGGTATGCAGGGGAGGCAGATGTCTGCTACCCACTCCGACATGCGAGGGGGAACCTAGCTACACTCTGATGAAGAAGGACGTTGGAAATCGCTGTATTCAACTCAGATACACGTGGGTTCAGGCACAACGATTCCACATGCTTTTCTCACAACCTTTCCCTGCCACTAACATGAGGACGTTAGCAGCTCCTTCTACAGTCAAGCAGGATGCGGGAGGGTTGTGCCCTGTCCTTAGCTCTCACAGGGAAGCATGCCTTGAAGCCAGCTGTCAACTAGCTGCATACTTATGGCAGGGTGAAGGTAGCAGTATTCTGAGACAGGAGGTTCCCAGATTACCACTCTACTGCACCTGGAGATACCCTCCAGGTCTGCATTGTTAACTTGCGTCTCAGAAGCCTCTGGCAAACGTCTCTGGTGAAGACGTCCGAAACTCACTCTGAAGGCAGTGTGGAACTGTGAGGGACTGAGGGTGAGCTCAACTCTCAGAAGTAAGATGTTTTTGGACAAGGCGTTCAACTACCTACTCACGTATGGAACTTAGTATGTCACACCAGTCTTCCACAGGAATTACTAGGAAATCGCTGGATTGAGCTTGGAGGCACTCTTCTTGTGTGCCGGGAGACTCCAATTACCTCTCCCAACACTTCCGTCAAACAGCGAACCTAGGCCTTTTAGAAATGAAAGGAACCAGCAGGCTGGATGGGGAGGTACAGGCCTTAAGCTCAACTCTCAGAAGTGTGTATGCAGGGGAGACAGATGTCTGCTACCCACTCTGACATGGGAGTTGGAAACTAGCTACACTCTGATTGAAGAAGGCCATTGGATATCGCTGTATTCAACTCAGATACACAGGAGTTCAGGCCCAATGCTTACACATGCTTTCTCCAAAACCTCTCTCAGCCACTAAATTTAGGATGTTAGCAGCTACGCCTACAGTCAGGCAGGATGCGTGAGGGTTCTGCCCTGTCCTCAGCACTCCCAGGAAAGCATGCCTAGAAGCCAGCTCCAACTAGCTGCATTCTTATGGCAGTGTGAAGGTAGCAGTATTCTGAGACAGGAGGTTCCCAGATTACCACTCTACTGCACCTGGAGATACCCTCCAGGTCTGCATTGTTAACTTGCGTCTCAGAAGCCTCTGGCAAACGTCTCTGGTGAAGACCTGCGAAACTCACTCTGCAGGCAGTGTGGAACTGTGAGGGACTGAGGGTGAGCTCAACTTTCAGAAGTAAGATGCTTTTGGACAAGGCGTTCACCTTCCTTCTCACTTATGGAACTTAGTATGTAGCACCAGTCTACCACAGGAATTACTAGGAAATCGCTGGATTCAGCTTGGAGGCACTAGTCTTGTTTGCCGGGAGATTCCAATTACCTCTCCCAACACTTCCGTCAAACAGCGAGGCTAGGCCTTTTAGAAGTGAAAGGAACCAGCAGGCTGGATGGGGAGGTACAGGCCTTAAGCTCAACTCTCAGAAGTGTGTATGCAGGGGAGACAGATGTCTGTTACCCACTCTGACATGGGAGTTGGAAACTAGCTACACTCTGATTGAAGAAGGCCATTGGAAATCGCTGTATTCAACTCAGATACACAGGAGTTCAGGCCCAATGCTTAAACATGCTTTTCCCGCAACCTCTCTCAGCCACTAACATTAGGATGTTAGCAGCTGCGCCTACAGTCAGGCAGGATGCGGGAGGGTTCTGCCCTGTCCTCAGCACTCCCAGGGAAGCATGCCTAGAAGCCAGCTCTCAACTAGCTGCATTCTTATGACAGTGTGAAGGTAGCAGTATTCTGACTAAGGTGGTTCCGAGATTACCACTCTACTGCACCTGGAGATACCCTCCAGGTCTGCATTGTTAACTTGCGTCTCAGAAGCCTGTGGCAAACGTCTCTGGTGAAGACGTGTGAAACTCACTCTGCAGGCAGTGTGGAACTGTGAGGAACTGAGGCGGAGCTCAACTCTCAGCAGTAAGATGATTGTGGACAAGGCGTTCAGCTATCTTCTCACATATGGAACTTAGTATGTAGCACCAGTCTACCCCAGGAATTACTGGGAAATCGCTGGATTGAGCTTGGAGGCACTAGTCTTGTGTGCCGGGAGATTCCAGTTACCTCTCCCAACACTTCGGTGAAGCAGCGAGCCTAGGCCTTTTGGAAGCGAAAGGTAGCTGCAGGCAGGAGGTAGGGTTACAGGCCATAAGCTCAACTCTCAGAAGTGGGTATGCAGGGGAGGCAGATGTCTGCTACCCACTCCGACATGCGAGGGGGAACCTAGCTACACTCTGATGAAGAAGGACTTTGGAAATCGCTGTATTCAACTCAGATACACGTGGGTTCAGGCACAACGATTCCACATGCTTTTCTCACAACCTTTCCCTGCCACTAACATGAGGACGTTAGCAGCTCCTTCTACAGTCAAGCAGGATGCGGGAGGGTTGTGCCCTGTCCTTAGCTCTCACAGGGAAGCATGCCTTGAAGCCAGCTGTCAACTAGCTGCATACTTATGGCAGGGTGAAGGTAGCAGTATTCTGAGACAGGAGGTTCCCAGATTACCACTCTACTGCACCTGGAGATACCCTCCAGGTCTGCATTGTTAACTTGCGTCTCAGAAGCCTCTGGCAAACGTCTCTGGTGAAGACGTCCGAAACTCACTCTGCAGGCAGTGTGGAACTGTGAGGGACTGAGGGTGAGCTCAACTCTCAGAAGTAAGATGTTTTTGGACAAGGCGTTCAACTACCTACTCACGTATGGAACTTAGTATGTAGCACCAGTCTACCCCAGGAATTACTAGGAAATCGCTTGATTGAGCTTGGAGGCACTCGTCTTGTGTGCCGGGAGATTCAAGTTACCTCTCCCAACACTTGCGTCAAGCAGCGAACCTAGGCATTTTGGAAGCGAAAGGTAGCGGCAGGCAGGATGTTGGGTTACAGGCCATAAGCTCAACTCTCAGAAGTGTGTATGCATGGGTGGCAGATGTCTGCTACCCACTCGGACATGGGAGTTGGAACCTAGCTACACTCCTATTGAAGAAGGACTTTGGAAATCGCTGTATTCAACTCAGATACACGGGAGTTCAGGCCCAATGCTTACACATGCTTTTCCCACAAACTATCCCAGCCACTAACAAAAAGAGGTTAGCAGGTAAGTCTACAGTCAGGCAGGATGCGGGAGGGTCCTGCCCTGTCCTCAGCTCTCACAGGGAAGCATGCCTTGAAGCCAGCTCTCAACTAGCTGCATTCTTATGACAGTGTGAAGGTAGCAGTATTCTGAGTAAGGTGGTTCCGAGATTACCACTCTACTGCACCTGGAGATACCCTCCAGGTCTGCATCGTTAACTTGCGTCTCAGAAGCCTCTGGCAAACGTCTCTGGTGAAGACCTGCGAAACTCACTCTGCAGGCAGTGTGGAACTGTGAGGGACTGAGGGTGAGCTCAACTCTCAGAAGTAAGATGCTTTTGGACAAGGCGTTCAGCTACATTCTCACGTATGGAACTTAGTATGTAGCACCAGTCTACCACACGAATTACTAGGCAATCGCTGGAATGAGCTTGGAGGCACTAGTCTTGTTTGCCGGGAGATTCCAATTACCTCTCCCAACACTTCCGTCAAACAGCGAGGCTAGGCCTTTTAGAAGTGAAAGGAACCAGCAGGCTGGATGGGGAGGTACAGGCCTTAAGCTCAACTCTCAGAAGTGTGTATGCAGGGGAGACAGATGTCTGTTACCCACTCTGACATGGGAGTTGGAAACTAGCTACACTCTGATTGAAGAAGGCCATTGGAAATCGCTGTATTCAACTCAGATACACGGGAGTTCAGGCCCAATGCTTACACACGCTTTTCCCACAAACTATCCCAGCCACTAACAGAAAGAGGTTAGCAGGTAAGTCTACAGTCAGGCAGGATGCGGGAGGGTCCTCCCCTGTCCTCAGCTCTCACAGGGAAGCATGCCTAGAAGCCAGCTCTCAACTAGCTGCATTCTTATGACAGTGTGAAGGTAGCAGTATTCTGAGACAGGAGGTTCCCAGATTACCACTCTACTGCACCTGGAGATACCCTCCAGGTCTGCATTGTTAACTTGCGTCTCAGAAGCCTCTGGCAAACGTCTCTGGTGAAGACGTCCGAAACTCACTCTGCAGGCAGTGTGGAACTGTGAGGGACTGAGGGTGAGCTCAACTCTCAGAAGTAAGATGCTTTTGGACAAGGAGTTCAGCTACATTCTCACGTATGGAACTTAGTATGTAGCACCAGTCTACCACAGGAATTACTAGGAAATCGCTGGATTCAGCTTGGAGGCACTAGTCTTGTTTGCCGGGAGATTCCAATTACCTCTCCCAACACTTCCGTCAAACAGCGAGGCTAGGCCTTTTAGAAGTGAAAGGAACCAGCAGGCTGGATGGGGAGGTACAGGCCTTAAGCTCAACTCTCAGAAGTGTGTATGCAGGGGAGACAGATGTCTGTTACCCACTCTGACATGGGAGTTGGAAACTAGCTACACTCTGATTGAAGAAGGCCATTGGAAATCGCTGTATTCAACTCAGATACACAGGAGTTCAGGCCCAATGCTTAAACATGCTTTTCCCGCAACCTCTCTCAGCCACTAACATTAGGATGTTAGCAGCTGCGCCTACAGTCAGGCAGGATGCGGGTGGGTTCTGCCCTGTCCTCAGCACTCCCAGGGAAGCATGCCTAGAAGCCAGCTCTCAACTAGCTGCATTCTTATGACAGTGTGAAGGTAGCAGTATTCTGACTAAGGTGGTTCCGAGATTACCACTCTACTGCACCTGGAGATACCCTCCAGGTCTGCATTGTTAACTTGCGTCTCAGAAGCCTGTGGCAAACGTCTCTGGTGAAGACGTGTGAAACTCACTCTGCAGGCAGTGTGGAACTGTGAGGAACTGAGGCGGAGCTCAACTCTCAGCAGTAAGATGATTGTGGACAAGGCGTTCAGCTATCTTCTCACATATGGAACTTAGTATGTAGCACCAGTCTACCCCAGGAATTACTGGGAAATCGCTGGATTGAGCTTGGAGGCACTAGTCTTGTGTGCCGGGAGATTCCAGTTACCTCTCCCAACACTTCGGTGAAGCAGCGAGCCTAGGCCTTTTGGAAGCGAAAGGTAGCTGCAGGCAGGAGGTAGGGTTACAGGCCATAAGCTCAACTCTCAGAAGTGGGTATGCAGGGGAGGCAGATGTCTGCTACCCACTCCGACATGCGAGGGGGAACCTAGCTACACTCTGATGAAGAAGGACTTTGGAAATCGCTGTATTCAACTCAGATACACGTGGGTTCAGGCACAACGATTCCACATGCTTTTCCCGCAACCTCTCTCAGCCACTAACATTAGGATGTTAGCAGCTGCGCCTACAGTCAGGCAGGATGCGGGTGGGTTCTGCCCTGTCCTCAGCACTCCCAGGGAAGCATGCCTAGAAGCCAGCTCTCAACTAGCTGCATTCTTATGACAGTGTGAAGGTAGCAGTATTCTGACTAAGGTGGTTCCGAGATTACCACTCTACTGCACCTGGAGATACCCTCCAGGTCTGCATTGTTAACTTGCGTCTCAGAAGCCTGTGGCAAACGTCTCTGGTGAAGACGTGTGAAACTCACTCTGCAGGCAGTGTGGAACTGTGAGGAACTGAGGCGGAGCTCAACTCTCAGCAGTAAGATGATTGTGGACAAGGCGTTCAGCTATCTTCTCACATATGGAACTTAGTATGTAGCACCAGTCTACCCCAGGAATTACTGGGAAATCGCTGGATTGAGCTTGGAGGCACTAGTCTTGTGTGCCGGGAGATTCCAGTTACCTCTCCCAACACTTCGGTGAAGCAGCGAGCCTAGGCCTTTTGGAAGCGAAAGGTAGCTGCAGGCAGGAGGTAGGGTTACAGGCCATAAGCTCAACTCTCAGAAGTGGGTATGCAGGGGAGGCAGATGTCTGCTACCCACTCCGACATGCGAGGGGGAACCTAGCTACACTCTGATGAAGAAGGACTTTGGAAATCGCTGTATTCAACTCAGATACACGTGGGTTCAGGCACAACGATTCCACATGCTTTTCTCACAACCTTTCCCTGCCACTAACATGAGGACGTTAGCAGCTCCTTCTACAGTCAAGCAGGATGCGGGAGGGTTGTGCCCTGTCCTTAGCTCTCACAGGGAAGCATGCCTTGAAGCCAGCTGTCAACTAGCTGCATACTTATGGCAGGGTGAAGGTAGCAGTATTCTGAGACAGGAGGTTCCCAGATTACCACTCTACTGCACCTGGAGATACCCTCCAGGTCTGCATTGTTAACTTGCGTCTCAGAAGCCTCTGGCAAACGTCTCTGGTGAAGACGTCCGAAACTCACTCTGAAGGCAGTGTGGAACTGTGAGGGACTGAGGGTGAGCTCAACTCTCAGAAGTAAGATGTTTTTGGACAAGGCGTTCAACTACCTACTCACGTATGGAACTTAGTATGTCACACCAGTCTTCCACAGGAATTACTAGGAAATCGCTGGATTGAGCTTGGAGGCACTCTTCTTGTGTGCCGGGAGACTCCAATTACCTCTCCCAACACTTCCGTCAAACAGCGAACCTAGGCTTTTTAGAAATGAAAGGAACCAGCAGGCTGGATGGGGAGGTACAGGCCTTAAGCTCAACTCTCAGAAGTGTGTATGCAGGGGAGACAGATGTCTGCTACCCACTCTGACATGGGAGTTGGAAACTAGCTACACTCTGATTGAAGAAGGCCATTGGATATCGCTGTATTCAACTCAGATACACAGGAGTTCAGGCCCAATGCTTACACATGCTTTCTCCAAAACCTCTCTCAGCCACTAAATTTAGGATGTTAGCAGCTACGCCTACAGTCAGGCAGGATGCGTGAGGGTTCTGCCCTGTCCTCAGCACTCCCAGGAAAGCATGCCTAGAAGCCAGCTCTCAACTAGCTGCATTCTTATGGCAGTGTGAAGGTAGCAGTATTCTGAGTCAGGAGGTTCCAAGATTACCACTCTACTGCACCTGGAGATACCCTCCAGGTCTGCATTGTTAACTTGCGTCTCAAAAGCCTCTGGCAAACGTCTCTGGTGAAGACCTGCGAAACTCACTCTGCAGGCAGTGTGGAACTGTGAGGGACTGAGGGTGAGCTCAACTTTCAGAAGTAAGATGCTTTTGGACAAGGCGTTCACCTTCCTTCTCACTTATGGAACTTAGTATGTAGCACCAGTCTACCACAGGAATTACTAGGAAATCGCTGGATTCAGCTTGGAGGCACTAGTCTTGTTTGCCGGGAGATTCCAATTACCTCTCCCAGCACTTCCGTCAAACAGCGAGGCTAGGCCTTTTAGAAGTGAAAGGAACCAGCAGGCTGGATGGGGAGGTACAGGCCTTAAGCTCAACTCTCAGAAGTGTGTATGCAGGGGAGACAGATGTCTGTTACCCACTCTGACATGGGAGTTGGAAACTAGCTACACTCTGATTGAAGAAGGCCATTGGAAATCGCTGTATTCAACTCAGATACACAGGAGTTCAGGCCCAATGCTTAAACATGCTTTTCCCGCAACCTCTCTCAGCCACTAACATTAGGATGTTAGCAGCTGCGCCTACAGTCAGGCAGGATGCGGGAGGGTTCTGCCCTGTCCTCAGCACTCCCAGGGAAGCATGCCTAGAAGCCAGCTCTCAACTAGCTGCATTCTTATGACAGTGTGAAGGTAGCAGTATTCTGACTAAGGTGGTTCCGAGATTACCACTCTACTGCACCTGGAGATACCCTCCAGGTCTGCATTGTTAACTTGCGTCTCAGAAGCCTGTGGCAAACGTCTCTGGTGAAGACGTGTGAAACTCACTCTGCAGGCAGTGTGGAACTGTGAGGAACTGAGGCGGAGCTCAACTCTCAGCAGTAAGATGATTGTGGACAAGGCGTTCAGCTATCTTCTCACATATGGAACTTAGTATGTAGCACCAGTCTACCCCAGGAATTACTGGGAAATCGCTGGATTGAGCTTGGAGGCACTAGTCTTGTGTGCCGGGAGATTCCAGTTACCTCTCCCAACACTTCGGTGAAGCAGCGAGCCTAGGCCTTTTGGAAGCGAAAGGTAGCTGCAGGCAGGAGGTAGGGTTACAGGCCATAAGCTCAACTCTCAGAAGTGGGTATGCAGGGGAGGCAGATGTCTGCTACCCAGTCCGACATGCGAGGGGGAACCTAGCTACACTCTGATGAAGAAGGACTTTGGAAATCGCTGTATTCAACTCAGATACACGTGGGTTCAGGCACAACGATTCCACATGCTTTTCTCACAACCTTTCCCTGCCACTAACATGAGGACGTTAGCAGCTCCTTCTACAGTCAAGCAGGATGCGGGAGGGTTGTGCCCTGTCCTTAGCTCTCACAGGGAAGCATGCCTTGAAGCCAGCTGTCAACTAGCTGCATACTTATGGCAGGGTGAAGGTAGCAGTATTCTGAGACAGGAGGTTCCCAGATTACCACTCTACTGCACCTGGAGATACCCTCCAGGTCTGCATTGTTAACTTGCGTCTCAGAAGCCTCTGGCAAACGTCTCTGGTGAAGACGTCCGAAACTCACTCTGAAGGCAGTGTGGAACTGTGAGGGACTGAGGGTGAGCTCAACTCTCAGAAGTAAGATGTTTTTGGACAAGGCGTTCAACTACCTACTCACGTATGGAACTTAGTATGTCACACCAGTCTTCCACAGGAATTACTAGGAAATCGCTGGATTGAGCTTGGAGGCACTCTTCTTGTGTGCCGGGAGACTCCAATTACCTCTCCCAACACTTCCGTCAAACAGCGAACCTAGGCCTTTTAGAAATGAAAGGAACCAGCAGGCTGGATGGGGAGGTACAGGCCTTAAGCTCAACTCTCAGAAGTGTGTATGCAGGGGAGACAGATGTCTGCTACCCACTCTGACATGGGAGTTGGAAACTAGCTACACTCTGATTGAAGAAGGCCATTGGATATCGCTGTATTCAACTCAGATACACAGGAGTTCAGGCCCAATGCTTACACATGCTTTCTCCAAAACCTCTCTCAGCCACTAAATTTAGGATGTTAGCAGCTACGCCTACAGTCAGGCAGGATGCGTGAGGGTTCTGCCCTGTCCTCAGCACTCCCAGGAAAGCATGCCTAGAAGCCAGCTCTCAACTAGCTGCATTCTTATGGCAGTGTGAAGGTAGCAGTATTCTGAGTCAGGAGGTTCCAAGATTACCACTCTACTGCACCTGGAGATACCCTCCAGGTCTGCATTGTTAACTTGCGTCTCAGAAGCCTGTGGCAAACGTCTCTGGTGAAGACCTGCGAAACTCACTCTGCAGGCAGTGTGGAACTGTGAGGGACTGAGGGTGAGCTCAACTTTCAGAAGTAAGATGCTTTTGGACAAGGCGTTCACCTTCCTTCTCACTTATGGAACTTAGTATGTAGCACCAGTCTACCACAGGAATTACTAGGAAATCGCTGGATTCAGCTTGGAGGCACTAGTCTTGTTTGCCGGGAGATTCCAATTACCTCTCCCAACACTTCCGTCAAACAGCGAGGCTAGGCCTTTTAGAAGTGAAAGGAACCAGCAGGCTGGATGGGGAGGTACAGGCCTTAAGCTCAACTCTCAGAAGTGTGTATGCAGGGGAGACAGATGTCTGTTACCCACTCTGACATGGGAGTTGGAAACTAGCTACACTCTGATTGAAGAAGGCCATTGGAAATCGCTGTATTCAACTCAGATACACAGGAGTTCAGGCCCAATGCTTAAACATGCTTTTCCCGCAACCTCTCTCAGCCACTAACATTAGGATGTTAGCAGCTGCGCCTACAGTCAGGCAGGATGCGGGTGGGTTCTGCCCTGTCCTCAGCACTCCCAGGGAAGCATGCCTAGAAGCCAGCTCTCAACTAGCTGCATTCTTATGACAGTGTGAAGGTAGCAGTATTCTGACTAAGGTGGTTCCGAGATTACCACTCTACTGCACCTGGAGATACCCTCCAGGTCTGCATTGTTAACTTGCGTCTCAGAAGCCTGTGGCAAACGTCTCTGGTGAAGACGTGTGAAACTCACTCTGCAGGCAGTGTGGAACTGTGAGGAACTGAGGCGGAGCTCAACTCTCAGCAGTAAGATGATTGTGGACAAGGCGTTCAGCTATCTTCTCACATATGGAACTTAGTATGTAGCACCAGTCTACCCCAGGAATTACTGGGAAATCGCTGGATTGAGCTTGGAGGCACTAGTCTTGTGTGCCGGGAGATTCCAGTTACCTCTCCCAACACTTCGGTGAAGCAGCGAGCCTAGGCCTTTTGGAAGCGAAAGGTAGCTGCAGGCAGGAGGTAGGGTTACAGGCCATAAGCTCAACTCTCAGAAGTGGGTATGCAGGGGAGGCAGATGTCTGCTACCCACTCCGACATGCGAGGGGGAACCTAGCTACACTCTGATGAAGAAGGACTTTGGAAATCGCTGTATTCAACTCAGATACACGTGGGTTCAGGCACAACGATTCCACATGCTTTTCTCACAACCTTTCCCTGCCACTAACATGAGGACGTTAGCAGCTCCTTCTACAGTCAAGCAGGATGCGGGAGGGTTGTGCCCTGTCCTTAGCTCTCACAGGGAAGCATGCCTTGAAGCCAGCTGTCAACTAGCTGCATACTTATGGCAGGGTGAAGGTAGCAGTATTCTGAGACAGGAGGTTCCCAGATTACCACTCTACTGCACCTGGAGATACCCTCCAGGTCTGCATTGTTAACTTGCGTCTCAGAAGCCTCTGGCAAACGTCTCTGGTGAAGACGTCCGAAACTCACTCTGAAGGCAGTGTGGAACTGTGAGGGACTGAGGGTGAGCTCAACTCTCAGAAGTAAGATGTTTTTGGACAAGGCGTTCAACTACCTACTCACGTATGGAACTTAGTATGTCACACCAGTCTTCCACAGGAATTACTAGGAAATCGCTGGATTGAGCTTGGAGGCACTCTTCTTGTGTGCCGGGAGACTCCAATTACCTCTCCCAACACTTCCGTCAAACAGCGAACCTAGGCTTTTTAGAAATGAAAGGAACCAGCAGGCTGGATGGGGAGGTACAGGCCTTAAGCTCAACTCTCAGAAGTGTGTATGCAGGGGAGACAGATGTCTGCTACCCACTCTGACATGGGAGTTGGAAACTAGCTACACTCTGATTGAAGAAGGCCATTGGATATCGCTGTATTCAACTCAGATACACAGGAGTTCAGGCCCAATGCTTACACATGCTTTCTCCAAAACCTCTCTCAGCCACTAAATTTAGGATGTTAGCAGCTACGCCTACAGTCAGGCAGGATGCGTGAGGGTTCTGCCCTGTCCTCAGCACTCCCAGGAAAGCATGCCTAGAAGCCAGCTCTCAACTAGCTGCATTCTTATGGCAGTGTGAAGGTAGCAGTATTCTGAGTCAGGAGGTTCCAAGATTACCACTCTACTGCACCTGGAGATACCCTCCAGGTCTGCATTGTTAACTTGCGTCTCAAAAGCCTCTGGCAAACGTCTCTGGTGAAGACCTGCGAAACTCACTCTGCAGGCAGTGTGGAACTGTGAGGGACTGAGGGTGAGCTCAACTTTCAGAAGTAAGATGCTTTTGGACAAGGCGTTCACCTTCCTTCTCACTTATGGAACTTAGTATGTAGCACCAGTCTACCACAGGAATTACTAGGAAATCGCTGGATTCAGCTTGGAGGCACTAGTCTTGTTTGCCGGGAGATTCCAATTACCTCTCCCAACACTTCCGTCAAACAGCGAGGCTAGGCCTTTTAGAAGTGAAAGGAACCAGCAGGCTGGATGGGGAGGTACAGGCCTTAAGCTCAACTCTCAGAAGTGTGTATGCAGGGGAGACAGATGTCTGTTACCCACTCTGACATGGGAGTTGGAAACTAGCTACACTCTGATTGAAGAAGGCCATTGGAAATCGCTGTATTCAACTCAGATACACAGGAGTTCAGGCCCAATGCTTAAACATGCTTTTCCCGCAACCTCTCTCAGCCACTAACATTAGGATGTTAGCAGCTGCGCCTACAGTCAGGCAGGATGCGGGAGGGTTCTGCCCTGTCCTCAGCACTCCCAGGGAAGCATGCCTAGAAGCCAGCTCTCAACTAGCTGCATTCTTATGACAGTGTGAAGGTAGCAGTATTCTGACTAAGGTGGTTCCGAGATTACCACTCTACTGCACCTGGAGATACCCTCCAGGTCTGCATTGTTAACTTGCGTCTCAGAAGCCTGTGGCAAACGTCTCTGGTGAAGACGTGTGAAACTCACTCTGCAGGCAGTGTGGAACTGTGAGGAACTGAGGCGGAGCTCAACTCTCAGCAGTAAGATGATTGTGGACAAGGCGTTCAGCTATCTTCTCACATATGGAACTTAGTATGTAGCACCAGTCTACCCCAGGAATTACTGGGAAATCGCTGGATTGAGCTTGGAGGCACTAGTCTTGTGTGCCGGGAGATTCCAGTTACCTCTCCCAACACTTCGGTGAAGCAGCGAGCCTAGGCCTTTTGGAAGCGAAAGGTAGCTGCAGGCAGGAGGTAGGGTTACAGGCCATAAGCTCAACTCTCAGAAGTGGGTATGCAGGGGAGGCAGATGTCTGCTACCCAGTCCGACATGCGAGGGGGAACCTAGCTACACTCTGATGAAGAAGGACTTTGGAAATCGCTGTATTCAACTCAGATACACGTGGGTTCAGGCACAACGATTCCACATGCTTTTCTCACAACCTTTCCCTGCCACTAACATGAGGACGTTAGCAGCTCCTTCTACAGTCAAGCAGGATGCGGGAGGGTTGTGCCCTGTCCTTAGCTCTCACAGGGAAGCATGCCTTGAAGCCAGCTGTCAACTAGCTGCATACTTATGGCAGGGTGAAGGTAGCAGTATTCTGAGACAGGAGGTTCCCAGATTACCACTCTACTGCACCTGGAGATACCCTCCAGGTCTGCATTGTTAACTTGCGTCTCAGAAGCCTCTGGCAAACGTCTCTGGTGAAGACGTCCGAAACTCACTCTGAAGGCAGTGTGGAACTGTGAGGGACTGAGGGTGAGCTCAACTCTCAGAAGTAAGATGTTTTTGGACAAGGCGTTCAACTACCTACTCACGTATGGAACTTAGTATGTCACACCAGTCTTCCACAGGAATTACTAGGAAATCGCTGGATTGAGCTTGGAGGCACTCTTCTTGTGTGCCGGGAGACTCCAATTACCTCTCCCAACACTTCCGTCAAACAGCGAACCTAGGCCTTTTAGAAATGAAAGGAACCAGCAGGCTGGATGGGGAGGTACAGGCCTTAAGCTCAACTCTCAGAAGTGTGTATGCAGGGGAGACAGATGTCTGCTACCCACTCTGACATGGGAGTTGGAAACTAGCTACACTCTGATTGAAGAAGGCCATTGGATATCGCTGTATTCAACTCAGATACACAGGAGTTCAGGCCCAATGCTTACACATGCTTTCTCCAAAACCTCTCTCAGCCACTAAATTTAGGATGTTAGCAGCTACGCCTACAGTCAGGCAGGATGCGTGAGGGTTCTGCCCTGTCCTCAGCACTCCCAGGAAAGCATGCCTAGAAGCCAGCTCTCAACTAGCTGCATTCTTATGGCAGTGTGAAGGTAGCAGTATTCTGAGTCAGGAGGTTCCAAGATTACCACTCTACTGCACCTGGAGATACCCTCCAGGTCTGCATTGTTAACTTGCGTCTCAGAAGCCTGTGGCAAACGTCTCTGGTGAAGACCTGCGAAACTCACTCTGCAGGCAGTGTGGAACTGTGAGGGACTGAGGGTGAGCTCAACTTTCAGAAGTAAGATGCTTTTGGACAAGGCGTTCACCTTCCTTCTCACTTATGGAACTTAGTATGTAGCACCAGTCTACCACAGGAATTACTAGGAAATCGCTGGATTCAGCTTGGAGGCACTAGTCTTGTTTGCCGGGAGATTCCAATTACCTCTCCCAACACTTCCGTCAAACAGCGAGGCTAGGCCTTTTAGAAGTGAAAGGAACCAGCAGGCTGGATGGGGAGGTACAGGCCTTAAGCTCAACTCTCAGAAGTGTGTATGCAGGGGAGACAGATGTCTGTTACCCACTCTGACATGGGAGTTGGAAACTAGCTACACTCTGATTGAAGAAGGCCATTGGAAATCGCTGTATTCAACTCAGATACACAGGAGTTCAGGCCCAATGCTTAAACATGCTTTTCCCGCAACCTCTCTCAGCCACTAACATTAGGATGTTAGCAGCTGCGCCTACAGTCAGGCAGGATGCGGGTGGGTTCTGCCCTGTCCTCAGCACTCCCAGGGAAGCATGCCTAGAAGCCAGCTCTCAACTAGCTGCATTCTTATGACAGTGTGAAGGTAGCAGTATTCTGACTAAGGTGGTTCCGAGATTACCACTCTACTGCACCTGGAGATACCCTCCAGGTCTGCATTGTTAACTTGCGTCTCAGAAGCCTGTGGCAAACGTCTCTGGTGAAGACGTGTGAAACTCACTCTGCAGGCAGTGTGGAACTGTGAGGAACTGAGGCGGAGCTCAACTCTCAGCAGTAAGATGATTGTGGACAAGGCGTTCAGCTATCTTCTCACATATGGAACTTAGTATGTAGCACCAGTCTACCCCAGGAATTACTGGGAAATCGCTGGATTGAGCTTGGAGGCACTAGTCTTGTGTGCCGGGAGATTCCAGTTACCTCTCCCAACACTTCGGTGAAGCAGCGAGCCTAGGCCTTTTGGAAGCGAAAGGTAGCTGCAGGCAGGAGGTAGGGTTACAGGCCATAAGCTCAACTCTCAGAAGTGGGTATGCAGGGGAGGCAGATGTCTGCTACCCACTCCGACATGCGAGGGGGAACCTAGCTACACTCTGATGAAGAAGGACTTTGGAAATCGCTGTATTCAACTCAGATACACGTGGGTTCAGGCACAACGATTCCACATGCTTTTCTCACAACCTTTCCCTGCCACTAACATGAGGACGTTAGCAGCTCCTTCTACAGTCAAGCAGGATGCGGGAGGGTTGTGCCCTGTCCTTAGCTCTCACAGGGAAGCATGCCTTGAAGCCAGCTGTCAACTAGCTGCATACTTATGGCAGGGTGAAGGTAGCAGTATTCTGAGACAGGAGGTTCCCAGATTACCACTCTACTGCACCTGGAGATACCCTCCAGGTCTGCATTGTTAACTTGCGTCTCAGAAGCCTCTGGCAAACGTCTCTGGTGAAGACGTCCGAAACTCACTCTGAAGGCAGTGTGGAACTGTGAGGGACTGAGGGTGAGCTCAACTCTCAGAAGTAAGATGTTTTTGGACAAGGCGTTCAACTACCTACTCACGTATGGAACTTAGTATGTCACACCAGTCTTCCACAGGAATTACTAGGAAATCGCTGGATTGAGCTTGGAGGCACTCTTCTTGTGTGCCGGGAGACTCCAATTACCTCTCCCAACACTTCCGTCAAACAGCGAACCTAGGCTTTTTAGAAATGAAAGGAACCAGCAGGCTGGATGGGGAGGTACAGGCCTTAAGCTCAACTCTCAGAAGTGTGTATGCAGGGGAGACAGATGTCTGCTACCCACTCTGACATGGGAGTTGGAAACTAGCTACACTCTGATTGAAGAAGGCCATTGGATATCGCTGTATTCAACTCAGATACACAGGAGTTCAGGCCCAATGCTTACACATGCTTTCTCCAAAACCTCTCTCAGCCACTAAATTTAGGATGTTAGCAGCTACGCCTACAGTCAGGCAGGATGCGTGAGGGTTCTGCCCTGTCCTCAGCACTCCCAGGAAAGCATGCCTAGAAGCCAGCTCTCAACTAGCTGCATTCTTATGGCAGTGTGAAGGTAGCAGTATTCTGAGTCAGGAGGTTCCAAGATTACCACTCTACTGCACCTGGAGATACCCTCCAGGTCTGCATTGTTAACTTGCGTCTCAAAAGCCTCTGGCAAACGTCTCTGGTGAAGACCTGCGAAACTCACTCTGCAGGCAGTGTGGAACTGTGAGGGACTGAGGGTGAGCTCAACTTTCAGAAGTAAGATGCTTTTGGACAAGGCGTTCACCTTCCTTCTCACTTATGGAACTTAGTATGTAGCACCAGTCTACCACAGGAATTACTAGGAAATCGCTGGATTCAGCTTGGAGGCACTAGTCTTGTTTGCCGGGAGATTCCAATTACCTCTCCCAGCACTTCCGTCAAACAGCGAGGCTAGGCCTTTTAGAAGTGAAAGGAACCAGCAGGCTGGATGGGGAGGTACAGGCCTTAAGCTCAACTCTCAGAAGTGTGTATGCAGGGGAGACAGATGTCTGTTACCCACTCTGACATGGGAGTTGGAAACTAGCTACACTCTGATTGAAGAAGGCCATTGGAAATCGCTGTATTCAACTCAGATACACAGGAGTTCAGGCCCAATGCTTAAACATGCTTTTCCCGCAACCTCTCTCAGCCACTAACATTAGGATGTTAGCAGCTGCGCCTACAGTCAGGCAGGATGCGGGAGGGTTCTGCCCTGTCCTCAGCACTCCCAGGGAAGCATGCCTAGAAGCCAGCTCTCAACTAGCTGCATTCTTATGACAGTGTGAAGGTAGCAGTATTCTGACTAAGGTGGTTCCGAGATTACCACTCTACTGCACCTGGAGATACCCTCCAGGTCTGCATTGTTAACTTGCGTCTCAGAAGCCTGTGGCAAACGTCTCTGGTGAAGACGTGTGAAACTCACTCTGCAGGCAGTGTGGAACTGTGAGGAACTGAGGCGGAGCTCAACTCTCAGCAGTAAGATGATTGTGGACAAGGCGTTCAGCTATCTTCTCACATATGGAACTTAGTATGTAGCACCAGTCTACCCCAGGAATTACTGGGAAATCGCTGGATTGAGCTTGGAGGCACTAGTCTTGTGTGCCGGGAGATTCCAGTTACCTCTCCCAACACTTCGGTGAAGCAGCGAGCCTAGGCCTTTTGGAAGCGAAAGGTAGCTGCAGGCAGGAGGTAGGGTTACAGGCCATAAGCTCAACTCTCAGAAGTGGGTATGCAGGGGAGGCAGATGTCTGCTACCCAGTCCGACATGCGAGGGGGAACCTAGCTACACTCTGATGAAGAAGGACTTTGGAAATCGCTGTATTCAACTCAGATACACGTGGGTTCAGGCACAACGATTCCACATGCTTTTCTCACAACCTTTCCCTGCCACTAACATGAGGACGTTAGCAGCTCCTTCTACAGTCAAGCAGGATGCGGGAGGGTTGTGCCCTGTCCTTAGCTCTCACAGGGAAGCATGCCTTGAAGCCAGCTGTCAACTAGCTGCATACTTATGGCAGGGTGAAGGTAGCAGTATTCTGAGACAGGAGGTTCCCAGATTACCACTCTACTGCACCTGGAGATACCCTCCAGGTCTGCATTGTTAACTTGCGTCTCAGAAGCCTCTGGCAAACGTCTCTGGTGAAGACGTCCGAAACTCACTCTGAAGGCAGTGTGGAACTGTGAGGGACTGAGGGTGAGCTCAACTCTCAGAAGTAAGATGTTTTTGGACAAGGCGTTCAACTACCTACTCACGTATGGAACTTAGTATGTCACACCAGTCTTCCACAGGAATTACTAGGAAATCGCTGGATTGAGCTTGGAGGCACTCTTCTTGTGTGCCGGGAGACTCCAATTACCTCTCCCAACACTTCCGTCAAACAGCGAACCTAGGCCTTTTAGAAATGAAAGGAACCAGCAGGCTGGATGGGGAGGTACAGGCCTTAAGCTCAACTCTCAGAAGTGTGTATGCAGGGGAGACAGATGTCTGCTACCCACTCTGACATGGGAGTTGGAAACTAGCTACACTCTGATTGAAGAAGGCCATTGGATATCGCTGTATTCAACTCAGATACACAGGAGTTCAGGCCCAATGCTTACACATGCTTTCTCCAAAACCTCTCTCAGCCACTAAATTTAGGATGTTAGCAGCTACGCCTACAGTCAGGCAGGATGCGTGAGGGTTCTGCCCTGTCCTCAGCACTCCCAGGAAAGCATGCCTAGAAGCCAGCTCTCAACTAGCTGCATTCTTATGGCAGTGTGAAGGTAGCAGTATTCTGAGTCAGGAGGTTCCAAGATTACCACTCTACTGCACCTGGAGATACCCTCCAGGTCTGCATTGTTAACTTGCGTCTCAGAAGCCTGTGGCAAACGTCTCTGGTGAAGACCTGCGAAACTCACTCTGCAGGCAGTGTGGAACTGTGAGGGACTGAGGGTGAGCTCAACTTTCAGAAGTAAGATGCTTTTGGACAAGGCGTTCACCTTCCTTCTCACTTATGGAACTTAGTATGTAGCACCAGTCTACCACAGGAATTACTAGGAAATCGCTGGATTCAGCTTGGAGGCACTAGTCTTGTTTGCCGGGAGATTCCAATTACCTCTCCCAACACTTCCGTCAAACAGCGAGGCTAGGCCTTTTAGAAGTGAAAGGAACCAGCAGGCTGGATGGGGAGGTACAGGCCTTAAGCTCAACTCTCAGAAGTGTGTATGCAGGGGAGACAGATGTCTGTTACCCACTCTGACATGGGAGTTGGAAACTAGCTACACTCTGATTGAAGAAGGCCATTGGAAATCGCTGTATTCAACTCAGATACACAGGAGTTCAGGCCCAATGCTTAAACATGCTTTTCCCGCAACCTCTCTCAGCCACTAACATTAGGATGTTAGCAGCTGCGCCTACAGTCAGGCAGGATGCGGGTGGGTTCTGCCCTGTCCTCAGCACTCCCAGGGAAGCATGCCTAGAAGCCAGCTCTCAACTAGCTGCATTCTTATGACAGTGTGAAGGTAGCAGTATTCTGACTAAGGTGGTTCCGAGATTACCACTCTACTGCACCTGGAGATACCCTCCAGGTCTGCATTGTTAACTTGCGTCTCAGAAGCCTGTGGCAAACGTCTCTGGTGAAGACGTGTGAAACTCACTCTGCAGGCAGTGTGGAACTGTGAGGAACTGAGGCGGAGCTCAACTCTCAGCAGTAAGATGATTGTGGACAAGGCGTTCAGCTATCTTCTCACATATGGAACTTAGTATGTAGCACCAGTCTACCCCAGGAATTACTGGGAAATCGCTGGATTGAGCTTGGAGGCACTAGTCTTGTGTGCCGGGAGATTCCAGTTACCTCTCCCAACACTTCGGTGAAGCAGCGAGCCTAGGCCTTTTGGAAGCGAAAGGTAGCTGCAGGCAGGAGGTAGGGTTACAGGCCATAAGCTCAACTCTCAGAAGTGGGTATGCAGGGGAGGCAGATGTCTGCTACCCACTCCGACATGCGAGGGGGAACCTAGCTACACTCTGATGAAGAAGGACTTTGGAAATCGCTGTATTCAACTCAGATACACGTGGGTTCAGGCACAACGATTCCACATGCTTTTCTCACAACCTTTCCCTGCCACTAACATGAGGACGTTAGCAGCTCCTTCTACAGTCAAGCAGGATGCGGGAGGGTTGTGCCCTGTCCTTAGCTCTCACAGGGAAGCATGCCTTGAAGCCAGCTGTCAACTAGCTGCATACTTATGGCAGGGTGAAGGTAGCAGTATTCTGAGACAGGAGGTTCCCAGATTACCACTCTACTGCACCTGGAGATACCCTCCAGGTCTGCATTGTTAACTTGCGTCTCAGAAGCCTCTGGCAAACGTCTCTGGTGAAGACGTCCGAAACTCACTCTGAAGGCAGTGTGGAACTGTGAGGGACTGAGGGTGAGCTCAACTCTCAGAAGTAAGATGTTTTTGGACAAGGCGTTCAACTACCTACTCACGTATGGAACTTAGTATGTCACACCAGTCTTCCACAGGAATTACTAGGAAATCGCTGGATTGAGCTTGGAGGCACTCTTCTTGTGTGCCGGGAGACTCCAATTACCTCTCCCAACACTTCCGTCAAACAGCGAACCTAGGCTTTTTAGAAATGAAAGGAACCAGCAGGCTGGATGGGGAGGTACAGGCCTTAAGCTCAACTCTCAGAAGTGTGTATGCAGGGGAGACAGATGTCTGCTACCCACTCTGACATGGGAGTTGGAAACTAGCTACACTCTGATTGAAGAAGGCCATTGGATATCGCTGTATTCAACTCAGATACACAGGAGTTCAGGCCCAATGCTTACACATGCTTTCTCCAAAACCTCTCTCAGCCACTAAATTTAGGATGTTAGCAGCTACGCCTACAGTCAGGCAGGATGCGTGAGGGTTCTGCCCTGTCCTCAGCACTCCCAGGAAAGCATGCCTAGAAGCCAGCTCTCAACTAGCTGCATTCTTATGGCAGTGTGAAGGTAGCAGTATTCTGAGTCAGGAGGTTCCAAGATTACCACTCTACTGCACCTGGAGATACCCTCCAGGTCTGCATTGTTAACTTGCGTCTCAAAAGCCTCTGGCAAACGTCTCTGGTGAAGACCTGCGAAACTCACTCTGCAGGCAGTGTGGAACTGTGAGGGACTGAGGGTGAGCTCAACTTTCAGAAGTAAGATGCTTTTGGACAAGGCGTTCACCTTCCTTCTCACTTATGGAACTTAGTATGTAGCACCAGTCTACCACAGGAATTACTAGGAAATCGCTGGATTCAGCTTGGAGGCACTAGTCTTGTTTGCCGGGAGATTCCAATTACCTCTCCCAACACTTCCGTCAAACAGCGAGGCTAGGCCTTTTAGAAGTGAAAGGAACCAGCAGGCTGGATGGGGAGGTACAGGCCTTAAGCTCAACTCTCAGAAGTGTGTATGCAGGGGAGACAGATGTCTGTTACCCACTCTGACATGGGAGTTGGAAACTAGCTACACTCTGATTGAAGAAGGCCATTGGAAATCGCTGTATTCAACTCAGATACACAGGAGTTCAGGCCCAATGCTTAAACATGCTTTTCCCGCAACCTCTCTCAGCCACTAACATTAGGATGTTAGCAGCTGCGCCTACAGTCAGGCAGGATGCGGGAGGGTTCTGCCCTGTCCTCAGCACTCCCAGGGAAGCATGCCTAGAAGCCAGCTCTCAACTAGCTGCATTCTTATGACAGTGTGAAGGTAGCAGTATTCTGACTAAGGTGGTTCCGAGATTACCACTCTACTGCACCTGGAGATACCCTCCAGGTCTGCATTGTTAACTTGCGTCTCAGAAGCCTGTGGCAAACGTCTCTGGTGAAGACGTGTGAAACTCACTCTGCAGGCAGTGTGGAACTGTGAGGAACTGAGGCGGAGCTCAACTCTCAGCAGTAAGATGATTGTGGACAAGGCGTTCAGCTATCTTCTCACATATGGAACTTAGTATGTAGCACCAGTCTACCCCAGGAATTACTGGGAAATCGCTGGATTGAGCTTGGAGGCACTAGTCTTGTGTGCCGGGAGATTCCAGTTACCTCTCCCAACACTTCGGTGAAGCAGCGAGCCTAGGCCTTTTGGAAGCGAAAGGTAGCTGCAGGCAGGAGGTAGGGTTACAGGCCATAAGCTCAACTCTCAGAAGTGGGTATGCAGGGGAGGCAGATGTCTGCTACCCAGTCCGACATGCGAGGGGGAACCTAGCTACACTCTGATGAAGAAGGACTTTGGAAATCGCTGTATTCAACTCAGATACACGTGGGTTCAGGCACAACGATTCCACATGCTTTTCTCACAACCTTTCCCTGCCACTAACATGAGGACGTTAGCAGCTCCTTCTACAGTCAAGCAGGATGCGGGAGGGTTGTGCCCTGTCCTTAGCTCTCACAGGGAAGCATGCCTTGAAGCCAGCTGTCAACTAGCTGCATACTTATGGCAGGGTGAAGGTAGCAGTATTCTGAGACAGGAGGTTCCCAGATTACCACTCTACTGCACCTGGAGATACCCTCCAGGTCTGCATTGTTAACTTGCGTCTCAGAAGCCTCTGGCAAACGTCTCTGGTGAAGACGTCCGAAACTCACTCTGAAGGCAGTGTGGAACTGTGAGGGACTGAGGGTGAGCTCAACTCTCAGAAGTAAGATGTTTTTGGACAAGGCGTTCAACTACCTACTCACGTATGGAACTTAGTATGTCACACCAGTCTTCCACAGGAATTACTAGGAAATCGCTGGATTGAGCTTGGAGGCACTCTTCTTGTGTGCCGGGAGACTCCAATTACCTCTCCCAACACTTCCGTCAAACAGCGAACCTAGGCCTTTTAGAAATGAAAGGAACCAGCAGGCTGGATGGGGAGGTACAGGCCTTAAGCTCAACTCTCAGAAGTGTGTATGCAGGGGAGACAGATGTCTGCTACCCACTCTGACATGGGAGTTGGAAACTAGCTACACTCTGATTGAAGAAGGCCATTGGATATCGCTGTATTCAACTCAGATACACAGGAGTTCAGGCCCAATGCTTACACATGCTTTCTCCAAAACCTCTCTCAGCCACTAAATTTAGGATGTTAGCAGCTACGCCTACAGTCAGGCAGGATGCGTGAGGGTTCTGCCCTGTCCTCAGCACTCCCAGGAAAGCATGCCTAGAAGCCAGCTCTCAACTAGCTGCATTCTTATGGCAGTGTGAAGGTAGCAGTATTCTGAGTCAGGAGGTTCCAAGATTACCACTCTACTGCACCTGGAGATACCCTCCAGGTCTGCATTGTTAACTTGCGTCTCAGAAGCCTGTGGCAAACGTCTCTGGTGAAGACCTGCGAAACTCACTCTGCAGGCAGTGTGGAACTGTGAGGGACTGAGGGTGAGCTCAACTTTCAGAAGTAAGATGCTTTTGGACAAGGCGTTCACCTTCCTTCTCACTTATGGAACTTAGTATGTAGCACCAGTCTACCACAGGAATTACTAGGAAATCGCTGGATTCAGCTTGGAGGCACTAGTCTTGTTTGCCGGGAGATTCCAATTACCTCTCCCAACACTTCCGTCAAACAGCGAGGCTAGGCCTTTTAGAAGTGAAAGGAACCAGCAGGCTGGATGGGGAGGTACAGGCCTTAAGCTCAACTCTCAGAAGTGTGTATGCAGGGGAGACAGATGTCTGTTACCCACTCTGACATGGGAGTTGGAAACTAGCTACACTCTGATTGAAGAAGGCCATTGGAAATCGCTGTATTCAACTCAGATACACAGGAGTTCAGGCCCAATGCTTAAACATGCTTTTCCCGCAACCTCTCTCAGCCACTAACATTAGGATGTTAGCAGCTGCGCCTACAGTCAGGCAGGATGCGGGTGGGTTCTGCCCTGTCCTCAGCACTCCCAGGGAAGCATGCCTAGAAGCCAGCTCTCAACTAGCTGCATTCTTATGACAGTGTGAAGGTAGCAGTATTCTGACTAAGGTGGTTCCGAGATTACCACTCTACTGCACCTGGAGATACCCTCCAGGTCTGCATTGTTAACTTGCGTCTCAGAAGCCTGTGGCAAACGTCTCTGGTGAAGACGTGTGAAACTCACTCTGCAGGCAGTGTGGAACTGTGAGGAACTGAGGCGGAGCTCAACTCTCAGCAGTAAGATGATTGTGGACAAGGCGTTCAGCTATCTTCTCACATATGGAACTTAGTATGTAGCACCAGTCTACCCCAGGAATTACTGGGAAATCGCTGGATTGAGCTTGGAGGCACTAGTCTTGTGTGCCGGGAGATTCCAGTTACCTCTCCCAACACTTCGGTGAAGCAGCGAGCCTAGGCCTTTTGGAAGCGAAAGGTAGCTGCAGGCAGGAGGTAGGGTTACAGGCCATAAGCTCAACTCTCAGAAGTGGGTATGCAGGGGAGGCAGATGTCTGCTACCCACTCCGACATGCGAGGGGGAACCTAGCTACACTCTGATGAAGAAGGACTTTGGAAATCGCTGTATTCAACTCAGATACACGTGGGTTCAGGCACAACGATTCCACATGCTTTTCTCACAACCTTTCCCTGCCACTAACATGAGGACGTTAGCAGCTCCTTCTACAGTCAAGCAGGATGCGGGAGGGTTGTGCCCTGTCCTTAGCTCTCACAGGGAAGCATGCCTTGAAGCCAGCTGTCAACTAGCTGCATACTTATGGCAGGGTGAAGGTAGCAGTATTCTGAGACAGGAGGTTCCCAGATTACCACTCTACTGCACCTGGAGATACCCTCCAGGTCTGCATTGTTAACTTGCGTCTCAGAAGCCTCTGGCAAACGTCTCTGGTGAAGACGTCCGAAACTCACTCTGAAGGCAGTGTGGAACTGTGAGGGACTGAGGGTGAGCTCAACTCTCAGAAGTAAGATGTTTTTGGACAAGGCGTTCAACTACCTACTCACGTATGGAACTTAGTATGTCACACCAGTCTTCCACAGGAATTACTAGGAAATCGCTGGATTGAGCTTGGAGGCACTCTTCTTGTGTGCCGGGAGACTCCAATTACCTCTCCCAACACTTCCGTCAAACAGCGAACCTAGGCTTTTTAGAAATGAAAGGAACCAGCAGGCTGGATGGGGAGGTACAGGCCTTAAGCTCAACTCTCAGAAGTGTGTATGCAGGGGAGACAGATGTCTGCTACCCACTCTGACATGGGAGTTGGAAACTAGCTACACTCTGATTGAAGAAGGCCATTGGATATCGCTGTATTCAACTCAGATACACAGGAGTTCAGGCCCAATGCTTACACATGCTTTCTCCAAAACCTCTCTCAGCCACTAAATTTAGGATGTTAGCAGCTACGCCTACAGTCAGGCAGGATGCGTGAGGGTTCTGCCCTGTCCTCAGCACTCCCAGGAAAGCATGCCTAGAAGCCAGCTCTCAACTAGCTGCATTCTTATGGCAGTGTGAAGGTAGCAGTATTCTGAGTCAGGAGGTTCCAAGATTACCACTCTACTGCACCTGGAGATACCCTCCAGGTCTGCATTGTTAACTTGCGTCTCAAAAGCCTCTGGCAAACGTCTCTGGTGAAGACCTGCGAAACTCACTCTGCAGGCAGTGTGGAACTGTGAGGGACTGAGGGTGAGCTCAACTTTCAGAAGTAAGATGCTTTTGGACAAGGCGTTCACCTTCCTTCTCACTTATGGAACTTAGTATGTAGCACCAGTCTACCACAGGAATTACTAGGAAATCGCTGGATTCAGCTTGGAGGCACTAGTCTTGTTTGCCGGGAGATTCCAATTACCTCTCCCAGCACTTCCGTCAAACAGCGAGGCTAGGCCTTTTAGAAGTGAAAGGAACCAGCAGGCTGGATGGGGAGGTACAGGCCTTAAGCTCAACTCTCAGAAGTGTGTATGCAGGGGAGACAGATGTCTGTTACCCACTCTGACATGGGAGTTGGAAACTAGCTACACTCTGATTGAAGAAGGCCATTGGAAATCGCTGTATTCAACTCAGATACACAGGAGTTCAGGCCCAATGCTTAAACATGCTTTTCCCGCAACCTCTCTCAGCCACTAACATTAGGATGTTAGCAGCTGCGCCTACAGTCAGGCAGGATGCGGGAGGGTTCTGCCCTGTCCTCAGCACTCCCAGGGAAGCATGCCTAGAAGCCAGCTCTCAACTAGCTGCATTCTTATGACAGTGTGAAGGTAGCAGTATTCTGACTAAGGTGGTTCCGAGATTACCACTCTACTGCACCTGGAGATACCCTCCAGGTCTGCATTGTTAACTTGCGTCTCAGAAGCCTGTGGCAAACGTCTCTGGTGAAGACGTGTGAAACTCACTCTGCAGGCAGTGTGGAACTGTGAGGAACTGAGGCGGAGCTCAACTCTCAGCAGTAAGATGATTGTGGACAAGGCGTTCAGCTATCTTCTCACATATGGAACTTAGTATGTAGCACCAGTCTACCCCAGGAATTACTGGGAAATCGCTGGATTGAGCTTGGAGGCACTAGTCTTGTGTGCCGGGAGATTCCAGTTACCTCTCCCAACACTTCGGTGAAGCAGCGAGCCTAGGCCTTTTGGAAGCGAAAGGTAGCTGCAGGCAGGAGGTAGGGTTACAGGCCATAAGCTCAACTCTCAGAAGTGGGTATGCAGGGGAGGCAGATGTCTGCTACCCAGTCCGACATGCGAGGGGGAACCTAGCTACACTCTGATGAAGAAGGACTTTGGAAATCGCTGTATTCAACTCAGATACACGTGGGTTCAGGCACAACGATTCCACATGCTTTTCTCACAACCTTTCCCTGCCACTAACATGAGGACGTTAGCAGCTCCTTCTACAGTCAAGCAGGATGCGGGAGGGTTGTGCCCTGTCCTTAGCTCTCACAGGGAAGCATGCCTTGAAGCCAGCTGTCAACTAGCTGCATACTTATGGCAGGGTGAAGGTAGCAGTATTCTGAGACAGGAGGTTCCCAGATTACCACTCTACTGCACCTGGAGATACCCTCCAGGTCTGCATTGTTAACTTGCGTCTCAGAAGCCTCTGGCAAACGTCTCTGGTGAAGACGTCCGAAACTCACTCTGAAGGCAGTGTGGAACTGTGAGGGACTGAGGGTGAGCTCAACTCTCAGAAGTAAGATGTTTTTGGACAAGGCGTTCAACTACCTACTCACGTATGGAACTTAGTATGTCACACCAGTCTTCCACAGGAATTACTAGGAAATCGCTGGATTGAGCTTGGAGGCACTCTTCTTGTGTGCCGGGAGACTCCAATTACCTCTCCCAACACTTCCGTCAAACAGCGAACCTAGGCCTTTTAGAAATGAAAGGAACCAGCAGGCTGGATGGGGAGGTACAGGCCTTAAGCTCAACTCTCAGAAGTGTGTATGCAGGGGAGACAGATGTCTGCTACCCACTCTGACATGGGAGTTGGAAACTAGCTACACTCTGATTGAAGAAGGCCATTGGATATCGCTGTATTCAACTCAGATACACAGGAGTTCAGGCCCAATGCTTACACATGCTTTCTCCAAAACCTCTCTCAGCCACTAAATTTAGGATGTTAGCAGCTACGCCTACAGTCAGGCAGGATGCGTGAGGGTTCTGCCCTGTCCTCAGCACTCCCAGGAAAGCATGCCTAGAAGCCAGCTCTCAACTAGCTGCATTCTTATGGCAGTGTGAAGGTAGCAGTATTCTGAGTCAGGAGGTTCCAAGATTACCACTCTACTGCACCTGGAGATACCCTCCAGGTCTGCATTGTTAACTTGCGTCTCAGAAGCCTGTGGCAAACGTCTCTGGTGAAGACCTGCGAAACTCACTCTGCAGGCAGTGTGGAACTGTGAGGGACTGAGGGTGAGCTCAACTTTCAGAAGTAAGATGCTTTTGGACAAGGCGTTCACCTTCCTTCTCACTTATGGAACTTAGTATGTAGCACCAGTCTACCACAGGAATTACTAGGAAATCGCTGGATTCAGCTTGGAGGCACTAGTCTTGTTTGCCGGGAGATTCCAATTACCTCTCCCAACACTTCCGTCAAACAGCGAGGCTAGGCCTTTTAGAAGTGAAAGGAACCAGCAGGCTGGATGGGGAGGTACAGGCCTTAAGCTCAACTCTCAGAAGTGTGTATGCAGGGGAGACAGATGTCTGTTACCCACTCTGACATGGGAGTTGGAAACTAGCTACACTCTGATTGAAGAAGGCCATTGGAAATCGCTGTATTCAACTCAGATACACAGGAGTTCAGGCCCAATGCTTAAACATGCTTTTCCCGCAACCTCTCTCAGCCACTAACATTAGGATGTTAGCAGCTGCGCCTACAGTCAGGCAGGATGCGGGTGGGTTCTGCCCTGTCCTCAGCACTCCCAGGGAAGCATGCCTAGAAGCCAGCTCTCAACTAGCTGCATTCTTATGACAGTGTGAAGGTAGCAGTATTCTGACTAAGGTGGTTCCGAGATTACCACTCTACTGCACCTGGAGATACCCTCCAGGTTTGCATTGTTAACTTGCGTCTCAGAAGCCTGTGGCAAACGTCTCTGGTGAAGACGTGTGAAACTCACTCTGCAGGCAGTGTGGAACTGTGAGGAACTGAGGCGGAGCTCAACTCTCAGCAGTAAGATGATTGTGGACAAGGCGTTCAGCTATCTTCTCACATATGGAACTTAGTATGTAGCACCAGTCTACCCCAGGAATTACTGGGAAATCGCTGGATTGAGCTTGGAGGCACTAGTCTTGTGTGCCGGGAGATTCCAGTTACCTCTCCCAACACTTCGGTGAAGCAGCGAGCCTAGGCCTTTTGGAAGCGAAAGGTAGCTGCAGGCAGGAGGTAGGGTTACAGGCCATAAGCTCAACTCTCAGAAGTGGGTATGCAGGGGAGGCAGATGTCTGCTACCCAGTCCGACATGCGAGGGGGAACCTAGCTACACTCTGATGAAGAAGGACTTTGGAAATCGCTGTATTCAACTCAGATACACGTGGGTTCAGGCACAACGATTCCACATGCTTTTCTCACAACCTTTCCCTGCCACTAACATGAGGACGTTAGCAGCTCCTTCTACAGTCAAGCAGGATGCGGGAGGGTTGTGCCCTGTCCTTAGCTCTCACAGGGAAGCATGCCTTGAAGCCAGCTGTCAACTAGCTGCATACTTATGGCAGGGTGAAGGTAGCAGTATTCTGAGACAGGAGGTTCCCAGATTACCACTCTACTGCACCTGGAGATACCCTCCAGGTCTGCATTGTTAACTTGCGTCTCAGAAGCCTCTGGCAAACGTCTCTGGTGAAGACGTCCGAAACTCACTCTGAAGGCAGTGTGGAACTGTGAGGGACTGAGGGTGAGCTCAACTCTCAGAAGTAAGATGTTTTTGGACAAGGCGTTCAACTACCTACTCACGTATGGAACTTAGTATGTCACACCAGTCTTCCACAGGAATTACTAGGAAATCGCTGGATTGAGCTTGGAGGCACTCTTCTTGTGTGCCGGGAGACTCCAATTACCTCTCCCAACACTTCCGTCAAACAGCGAACCTAGGCTTTTTAGAAATGAAAGGAACCAGCAGGCTGGATGGGGAGGTACAGGCCTTAAGCTCAACTCTCAGAAGTGTGTATGCAGGGGAGACAGATGTCTGCTACCCACTCTGACATGGGAGTTGGAAACTAGCTACACTCTGATTGAAGAAGGCCATTGGATATCGCTGTATTCAACTCAGATACACAGGAGTTCAGGCCCAATGCTTACACATGCTTTCTCCAAAACCTCTCTCAGCCACTAAATTTAGGATGTTAGCAGCTACGCCTACAGTCAGGCAGGATGCGTGAGGGTTCTGCCCTGTCCTCAGCACTCCCAGGAAAGCATGCCTAGAAGCCAGCTCTCAACTAGCTGCATTCTTATGGCAGTGTGAAGGTAGCAGTATTCTGAGTCAGGAGGTTCCAAGATTACCACTCTACTGCACCTGGAGATACCCTCCAGGTCTGCATTGTTAACTTGCGTCTCAGAAGCCTGTGGCAAACGTCTCTGGTGAAGACCTGCGAAACTCACTCTGCAGGCAGTGTGGAACTGTGAGGGACTGAGGGTGAGCTCAACTTTCAGAAGTAAGATGCTTTTGGACAAGGCGTTCACCTTCCTTCTCACTTATGGAACTTAGTATGTAGCACCAGTCTACCACAGGAATTACTAGGAAATCGCTGGATTCAGCTTGGAGGCACTAGTCTTGTTTGCCGGGAGATTCCAATTACCTCTCCCAACACTTCCGTCAAACAGCGAGGCTAGGCCTTTTAGAAGTGAAAGGAACCAGCAGGCTGGATGGGGAGGTACAGGCCTTAAGCTCAACTCTCAGAAGTGTGTATGCAGGGGAGACAGATGTCTGTTACCCACTCTGACATGGGAGTTGGAAACTAGCTACACTCTGATTGAAGAAGGCCATTGGAAATCGCTGTATTCAACTCAGATACACAGGAGTTCAGGCCCAATGCTTAAACATGCTTTTCCCGCAACCTCTCTCAGCCACTAACATTAGGATGTTAGCAGCTGCGCCTACAGTCAGGCAGGATGCGGGAGGGTTCTGCCCTGTCCTCAGCACTCCCAGGGAAGCATGCCTAGAAGCCAGCTCTCAACTAGCTGCATTCTTATGACAGTGTGAAGGTAGCAGTATTCTGACTAAGGTGGTTCCGAGATTACCACTCTACTGCACCTGGAGATACCCTCCAGGTCTGCATTGTTAACTTGCGTCTCAGAAGCCTGTGGCAAACGTCTCTGGTGAAGACGTGTGAAACTCACTCTGCAGGCAGTGTGGAACTGTGAGGAACTGAGGCGGAGCTCAACTCTCAGCAGTAAGATGATTGTGGACAAGGCGTTCAGCTATCTTCTCACATATGGAACTTAGTATGTAGCACCAGTCTACCCCAGGAATTACTGGGAAATCGCTGGATTGAGCTTGGAGGCACTAGTCTTGTGTGCCGGGAGATTCCAGTTACCTCTCCCAACACTTCGGTGAAGCAGCGAGCCTAGGCCTTTTGGAAGCGAAAGGTAGCTGCAGGCAGGAGGTAGGGTTACAGGCCATAAGCTCAACTCTCAGAAGTGGGTATGCAGGGGAGGCAGATGTCTGCTACCCACTCCGACATGCGAGGGGGAACCTAGCTACACTCTGATGAAGAAGGACTTTGGAAATCGCTGTATTCAACTCAGATACACGTGGGTTCAGGCACAACGATTCCACATGCTTTTCTCACAACCTTTCCCTGCCACTAACATGAGGACGTTAGC